>NC_133823.1:39228257-39380372 GCF_047830755.1 Zonotrichia albicollis
TTAATGGTGCTATTACACTGAATGTTTTGTTAGGCCTTTGAACATTTTGCGTGCACGTGGAAATCCAGTTCTAGGCCCCTCACTACAAGGAAGATGCTGAGGCATTGGCACATGTTCAGAGAAAGACAAAAATCCTGGTGAATTGTCCTATGAGGAGTAGCTGATGAAACTGGGAGAGGCAGCTTGTGGGCTTTTATCATTCTACAACTGCCTGAAAGGAGATTGTGGTGAGGTTGTGGTGACAAGACAAATGAAAATGGCCTCTAGTGGCACCAGGTGGGGTTTAGACTGGATATGGAAAAATTTCTCCATGGAAAGAATTATCAAGAATTGGAACAAGCTGTACAGAGAAGTGGTTGAGTCACCAGTTCTAGAAGGATTTAAAACACATGCAGATGTAGCACCTGGGTACATGGTTTCATGGTGGGCTTTACACCTACCATATGTAAAGTTAGTGCTGGGTTACTGGTTCACAGAATCACACCATATGCTGAGTTGGGAGGGACCTACAAGGAAAACTGAATCCAAGTCCTGGCCCTGCACAGCACCATGACCAAGAATCACACCAAGTATCTGAGAGCATTGTCCAAACACTACTTGAACTCTCTCAGGCTTGGTGCTGTGACTGCATTCCTGGGGAGCCTTTTCCAGCATCCAACCACCCTCTGGGTGAAGAACATTTTTCTGAATTCAAGGTAAACCTCCCCTGACACAACCTAAGGCCATTCCCTTTGTGCTGTCACTGATCACCATAGAGATCAGTGCCTGCCCCTCCTCCTTCCCTCAGGAGGAAATTGTAGGCCGCACTGAGGTCTCCTCTCAGTCTCCTCCAGGCTGAACAGAAAAGTGACCTCATCCACTCCTCACACATCTTCCCCTTAAGGCCCTTCTGGCGTCCTCACTGACCTCTTTGGACACTCTCCAGCTGTTTAATGTCTTGGTTACACTGTGGCACCCAAACTGCCCCCAGCACTAGAGGTGAGGCTGCCCCAGTGCAGAGCAGAGCAGGACAATCCCTCCCTTGCCCAGCTGTGATGCTGTGCCTGGTGCACCCCAGGACAGGGCTGGTCCAGCTGGCTGCCAGGGCACTGCTGACTCAAATTATATCTGCCAACATAGATATGTTGGACTCTGTAATCTTAAAAGTACTTTCCATCTGTTATGATTTGTGTTTGTGTGACTATTTATTTTGTCTAACTTTCTCTTTCACTGTGTAATGCTACCAAGTTAGGAATGCAAATATTTAAAATATTTTCATTTTTTCTAGCTTTTGTTTCTTATACTGTGGTTGTGAAGCAGTCAGAAAATACTGTGTTCAAGCAATACTTTCCCTTAATATTTTTCCCTGAGTCTGGAAATGTTTGTGAGTGTATTCACCCCTTTGGGCTAAAATCCAAATCTGTAAGGGGCAGTTGATGAGTTGTGGACATATTTTCTAATTTTTATATTCATAACAATAAACAATGGCTGGCTTTTATGTATACAAGTAGATAATATTTATAAATTAAAGAGATACTCTAAAAGTCAGACTTAGAGACTTCGTAGAATAGTTTTTAAATCAAGTTCGGTGGAAATAAGGTTATTTAATGCAATTACTCTCATTCATGAAAGAAGCACAAAATAGAACCATGCCTTTTTCAAGTTTTAATGTGGACAGATAGTAGATATTGTTGCTTTTTTTAAAGCAAAATGATAGATGTCAAGTGGTTCAGAGTGGGGGTCATGTAGAAAGTTAGAAAACAAAATTTAAACACTGTATAATGCAATATTCATTTCTGAAATTACAATTTTTGAAGATGCCTTGATCAAATTAAGAACTTTACTTTGAAAAACCCCAGATTTTTACAAAACCATTTTAGGACAGTAATTTCAAAGGAAAGATTAGACTAGCACTGTAATTCAAGTTGTTATGCAGTACTGTGACATATATCAGTCAGATAAGTAATAAACTGATAATTAGATGTTAATTTCCTTTTTTATTGATAGATACGGAAATATAAAATGTTATAAACAAAATCTTGGATTTTTATTATGGATTAAAAAACTGGATTGCTCATTAAAAGTCTCCATGTATTCTTGCTTTTATCATGCCTCAATATCTCCAAGCAGTATTCTTACATTACCAATGAGTAAGGAAAATGAAGCAGAATTTAGGCTCTGCATTGGAATATCTCCTCCTATACTGGCTTTTTCAATGACCATATGCAAGTCCTTCATATTCCCCAAAGCAATTTTTTTGAAATCACCCATATGGAATAAAGGTATTTTTTTCCTCTGTATTTGTGAGACTTTAGGTACAGTTTATAAAGATCCTTTTGTTCCATTAATGAATGCTTAGGCATGTACCTTGGCTTCCCATAAAGTGAAGCTTGGATTTTCACTCATTTCAGAGAGAAAGTTTAACTGCACTAATAAAACTGGACCATTTTTTAATGGTCACACATATAAAAGTCCATTTAACTAGACTGTCTTGAGCAGCTTTTTACCTGAGACAATATAAATCACCTCTTGAACAACTTATTTTAGGTGCTGCACTGTCTTTACCATTTGAAATTTCTTGATTATAGAGAAACTCATTATTTTTTAAATGTTACATGGAAATAAGATGGTATTAAGTATCCCAATAGGCAACTAGAACATGGTCTTAGCCTTTTAAAGGTCTTTGTGGGTGTCTGAAGCTTTGCACCTCACTGGTGCCAGCATAGGCTGCTGTACAGCACAGTAATGGGTTCCAAGGGGTCTGTCAGATATAGCTCACTTCATTATCCTTGCCATAATTAAAAAAAGACCTTCTGTAATGATGTTTAAACTCCCATGTTTTGTGTCATATCACACGGATACTGAGATCTCAAAGGCCTGCTGTTGGAAAACAATGTATAACAAAGAATTATTTCCATTATAATTGGGAAGCAAGAAACAGAGTGACTAAAATTCTAAAAATCGATACCAAAGAGTAAAAATAATTTCATTATGATGAAAGTTTAAAAGGCAATAATCACTTTGAAAGAAATTTGTCATTTTTGAAATGTACACAATTTTGTTTAAGACATTAAATATTGCGAGGTGCTGAACATTAAAAATCTATCTATCTCCAAATTTTCAGTTTCTTTGATTTCAGATCATGATGCTAAAATATCATACCAGGTAGAATCATAGCATGAGTTCTCAAAAAATAGTATCAGACAAACAAAGATTGCAAAAACTCCTTTAATGGATTTTGCTAATGAGTTTGAGATTAAGTCGGCAGCTGAAGATAATCTCCTAATACATGCTAAAGCATCACAAAAATAAATGAAGACACTATATACAGAAGATATATACAGAAGACATATATAGGGGATGATCTTAGAAGTGGAGGGATTTAGATACATCAAGGAATATATTGCTAATATTTTTCTTTAACTTCATATGGCACCTTCAGTCCTCAGAAAAATCACACTTGGTTAACCCTTGCTACTACTGTGTCAGCACTCCTATGACAAACCCCTTTTTCAGCAGTTTATAAATCCTATTCATAATTTCATTCCAGCCCTACACCAGACCGATAGTCTAACGTTATGTGTTAATGATTTCTTTTATAATTTCAGAATAAGTTTTCTTCACAGAAATCTACTTTTTCTGTGATTTCTCTGTCTGTGAAAATAAGGAAAAGTTTCTTTTGATCACTTGAATATAAAAGGTATTTAACTGAACCTGCTTCATAGTGTATTCACACAAAACAATGAAACAGTTTTGAAAGGCACCACTGTCCTTTCTTCTTGAGAGAAGAAACTACACCACAGTTGCTGAGGTATCTTCAGTTCATGTAGACTTATCTGAACTATTTTAAACTCCCCAGGGCAGTTCTCTGCTAACAGCAAAATCATGTCAGTGCTGAACAGAGTATAGGCTGCAAAAGTTACTGATGTCCTAAATACTGTTCTATTCCAGAGTGTTTATTGTCCTAACAGCCCTTGATTTGGGAGGTTAACATCTCTTAGGGGATACCTGCAGGCACTGCAGAGAGATATCCTCTGTACAACACATACTCACAAACCTTAGCCACCTGTCTGAAGTTTAAGGGATTTGTTTCCTTCACTAAGGGCTAAAATAAAGAAATAGCAACATGAGGAAGTAATGTCAAAATCGATTTGAATAATATGACTTAATAAAGTCAAGGCTACTGCTACTTAATGCACATTTCTTAAGGGAAAATTAATATATAATGGAAACACTGAAAATTGTTTTGTACTTTGACTCTATTGGACTCTGGACTGAGCTTGAACATAATGATTGGTCTTTGGTTTCCTTTGAACAAATCTTTCAAAGACTATATACAACTAGCAAAGCCTGTGTAGGGCAGGGAGTTAAAACAAGAACACACTACCAGCAAAAAACCTTAGAAGTGGTTATGCTGAATAATGCTGAGTGATGAGACAAGTTACTGTACAAGTTTTTGACTATTCATGAACAAATGCAAATAAATAAAAGCCATTTTATACAAGCATTATTTAAGTAATTTTATTGAAAGTTGAGGTACCCACAACAGAGCAATGAAATATGTTTAAAATTATCTGAAATTTGTTAACTCACAAGTAAAATATATTTGTGAGTTAACAAATATATACTTTTATATATATAGATATATAAAAATTTATATTTCCTATAAAAGTATGAGCCACTATAGATAAAATCTGGAAGCTAAATATTAGGGCAAACCACTAGTCTTCTGAAATAAGAACCAGCTGTATGAATTTTGACAACAAAACTTATTTCTCAGAGTGATGAATAAACCATGAAAAATTCTAGCCTATTTTGTGTAAGTGTTGCCTTTGCAATAATAGAAGCAGTAGCAAGTAATATTTTGATTGTGTTTATGGAAGTTCTCTACCTTTTGAATAGAAAGGGATAAGTTTTGCCACTTTTTTGATGATTAGTAAAATTACTACACTACAATTTGCAGTATTGGAATAATGTGCTGTAACAAATGCAAGCTTGAGCAGCAGAAAAAAACTTAGCAATATGGAACTCACCATGATCTACTTTGTCTTACAGAAAATCTGTAAGCCTTATCAGTCTTTCAAACTTTTAGGATGACACACATATGATGGTTTTGGAACCTAAGCTAACATGCTTAATGAAAATCTGCGTAAATTTGCAATGCACAAGTGCTCTCTCTCTATATATATACTCCAAAATAAATCTTTATTTCAATTCTGTTTTCTTTAAAATATTATTAACTTTTAATCAATCTTATTCATATGAACATATTAATTTGGATATACACATTCCTGCTTCCCCAGTCCCAAATTCACACTAGGGCTAATATATGATAGTGAGATCTATTCCATGAAATCTGAAAACATTTTCATATTTCCATTTCCTGGTTGAAATAATTGAGAGCTCTCAGGTGGACCAGATATTTTTTGCATGCTTTCTATTCATTAGCTGAAAGTTCATCCAGCTCTTTTTGGAATTGTGCTTTAATTAATGAAGCCACAAAATCATGTGTGAGACAGGATGCAGTTGCTTCCCCTCACTGAGAGTAAACATAGAGGCAAGTACTGTAATTATTTTCCTGCTGCAACTGTAAGAAACACAAATATCACAGATTTGCTTATCTTCATGCATAGTCAGAGGAAAAATATTCCAGGCCTGTGTTTAGTTAATGCTCTATTTATAGCCAGTCCTGTCCATGTTCTGGCTGCTTAAGAAATTGTATAGCAGGCAGATAGTTTGGCATTAACTAGGTCCCTGATGATGCAGCAATATATGGGTAAATGAAGTCCTAATACTCATGGGATATTATTGATATTAGGGCCCTTTTCTCCCCTTGTTTTTTTATACACAGCAGGTACAGGATTAGCAATCAGTCATCACAGTGATTTGTGTGCACACTAGGTGGGATGCTGAAATAAATAACTCCAAAGGGAGTGCATATGCTTTACATAATTATAGGTGTGAGCATCTTTTGTTATGATATTATCAAATCGGAAAAAAAAGATGAAAGGGTTTTTATAAAAGTGCCATGTCACAGAACTATCATAAGTCTCAAAAACCAGAAGGGCAGGCCAGCCCCTTGTGTTTCTGAACTGCTGAAGTGAAAACTAACACTCTCACTGTTGCTGGCCTTAGTTCTTTAGTAACTACTAACAGTAGTTGCTCAATAAAACCTCTCTGTATGCAAGGTTCTTAAAGGAATAATACAAAATCAGTGAACAATTCTTAACAAGAATACTGTCAATGAGGGTGGTTCTTCCCACCCGCAGAGTGAGACAGCTTAACTTTATGTCACACTTTGAAAATGTTACCTCCTTTCTCTCTCTGCCAGTGCCATGCAAAAGCTTTGCAATAACTTTTCACTCACTGGAAGTCATGCTCCACATTAACCTACAAGGCCTGGAGTGGGCAGTGACTTGGCATCCAAATTGCTGTATGATGGAAATTGTGGATTACTGTAAATACCAATCTGGCAACATAGCTAGGGGAAGGAAGAAAACTTTCATACTGTTAGACGTCTCTCCACAGAAAAATAAAGGGTATAGTTAGAAATACTTCGAAATATTTCTGGGTTTGAGAGAAAATTCTGTCTTTACCCTAATCAGCCTGGAACTTGGATAAAGAGGACGATGAAATAGGCACAGATTTGAAATCAAATTACTAAGTAAAAAGATCCTCTCAGTTTGGGCAGGCACCTCTCCAGTTGTCACTTTCTTAATCTTTCCTCAAAGGAGGGTATATTTCTGTTAGGAGCAATTTCTTAATTTTTTTTCAAGGACATTGAAGTATTTTTAGGGTATGCAGCAACACCAAAATCTTGTCTTCATGTGACCTCCCTTCTGCGAGTAGCATTTTTGTTTTGAGTTGTGTTGCAGTTTTCTTGCCACAGTTCTTTTGAAAACAAATGGCTGCTTTTGAACATCTCTGGTTTCATACACAAAACTTGGCAGTAATAATTATAATTAAACTGTGGTATTGTAATTTATACTTTTACTGTGCACAGCTGCACATTGAAGTGTTGAGGAAATACTTTATCAAGGTAAAAATTATGTAGCATCATTGACTCCATGTGTTCATTGTCCCTATCATACTAGCTTCAAGAATGGGTAAATGAACTCCAAAAAACTCAACAAGGATGTAGTTTCAAAAATGTCTCAATCAGAAATGCATTTTTTTTTAAGGGGCAGGTTTGCAATTGTATTATGTGGGCAAAACAATTTAATCCAAAAAAATACAGGAAGGAGATCTAAGAAATATTTTAGCATGCTTTTAAAATTACAAAGGCATTCTGCCTTAAATGGTATTTCAGGTTCTGAAAAATTAGTCAACTGAGGGGGAAATAAATATAGCTCAAGTGATTTAAAATTTAACTTTATAAAGAAACTTAATCCAGAAATCATGGAAAATTTGGACATTTTGGCAAACGCAAGCAGATAATGATCTTAGCTAAGCAAGGAACTTCATAGATCAGGAGTGCTGATTTTCTGTTAATCTTGGAAGACTACAGAACAGGGGTAAAAGGTAATGTTTGACAGTACTAAAATATATGTGATTCTGATAGTAGCAGTCTATATATTTCCAGCTGTATTCATTGCACTGCTGATTAAGCAAAATTACAGGCATCTGTCACATACTCTTCATCCCTTCATCGTTTCCCCTTTAAGAAAACCATGCAGTTTAGAATATTTGCCTTTGGCTTACTCTAAAACTTGGTTCAGTTTTTTTTTTTTAATTTCTTTTTAATAAATGTAAATGTGGGTAAGGGTAATAGATAGAAAATTCTCACCTTTTGGATTCTAAGCAAATTGTAATGATGAGATAGCTCTGGTTTCTAGAGGCATTCTGGGAAGGGAGCATTATCATAGATTACACATCTGCTCATGTGATACCCATTCTAAGCAATGTAACAAATTGGTGGGAATAGACTTGAGGCCACAGAACCAAAGCCAATTGGCATTAGTTTGAGAAAAATGGAAGTTCTTAAAATCAACTTGAAATAAGAGGTTTGTTGACAAAGATAATAGTGTTTTAATGTACTTGGATTTTCATGCAGCTTCATATTACATTATTTTAATTGTATATTAAAAAGTTTCAAAATTATCAGTTAGTCTGAAGTATTTGTCATAGTTTAACCTCAGCTGGCAACAGCATACCACATAGCTATTCACTCTCTCCCTGCCCCATCCCAGTGGGGATGAGAATCAAAAAAAAAAAAAGTAAATCTTGAAATAATGACAGCTTAATAATTTAAACAAAATATAATAAAATATTGTTATTACTAAAGATGATAGTCAAGAACATTAGAGAGAAAGGGGAGTAAAACACAAGAAAAGGAAGTGATGCACAATACTGTTGTTCACTAGTTGCTGATCAATGTCCAGCTCAACCCTGAGCAGCCACCAGTGTCTCCTGGCAGCTGCCCTCCCTTTATGTGCTGGATATGCCTTCCTATCATATGGAATGTGGCTCTGAGTATCCCTTTGGCCAGTTCAGGCCAGCTGTCCTGGCCATGCTCCCTCACAGCTCCTTGTGCACTTCCTCACTGGCAGAGCCTGGGACACTGAAAAGTCCTTGACTTGGGCTGAGCACTGCTTGGCAACAACCAAACATCAGTGTGTTACCAGCATCATTCTCACACTGAATCCAAAACACAGCACTGCACCAGCTACCAGGAAACAAATTAACTCCATCCCAGCTGAAAGCGGGACAAACATAAATGGGAAATTTTCACCAGATGAAACATGGTGTTTCTAGTATGTCTCTGAGACCAGATCTTCATTGTGTGTTATTCAACATTTCTATCAAAAAAATGGTCTAAAGACAAAAACAAAAAAAAAAAAAAAATAAAACCACAAAATCATTATTGAATGTATCTACAGATGACAAAAAGAATGTAGGCAACAGGGACGCAGATAACCTCTAATAAAGAATTATTAGAATATTTTGGGATGCAAGAAGCGTGCATCTTTTTAAAGGGAGATGTGAAGTTTGTGCCTAATATGTTGATAAATTAAATGCTGGGTGAATTCAAATGATAATATCATATAGCAGATGGTATGCATTTGGCACTGCTTTTTATTGCTGGATCTTAGTGTTCAGATTTCTGCAGCTACGAAGGGTATAGAAATAATTTTCTAACTCAAACAAGAACCATGAAAGTGATCAAAGGATTGCAAATTATGCTTAATTAAATATGCCTTTAGTGAACAATGCAGGCTTCTCAGAGGAATAAATGGGGGTTGGGTAATATTGTCACAGATTGGGAATACTGGCATAGAGAACAGAAACAGGTCTTTGCCTGTGTAACAACTTTTAATAAGGTTGACAGGATCAAAAAACTTTGTTTCAAATAAGGCTTTATTTTTTTCTTTGGTTTTTTTTTTCTCCTTTTTCTTCTTTTTCTTTGAAAAAGAAGAAAAAAATTAGAAAGGATTTCCAGTGCTTCTTCAAATCTTTACTTCAAGGCAAAGTGGTCTTTTTCCAAAAGCTGCTTTATTTCTGACTGGATTTGTTTCAAGACAGTTTTCTGACATTTTTAATGTAAGCAACACTTTATCATTATCATTAATGTTACACATCAATGTATTCTATCCCATGGCCAGCTCTGTTTTACTTAAGGGCAGATAAATCTCGAATATACAAATTTAGCTGTATGTAGAATTATTATAATAATCTCATACAACTGCACTGAAGAAATGTGCATGAATCAGATAAATAAAATAATAATTAAATCAATGTAATATTAGGAAAAAAAACCACAACCCCAAACCCAACATTAAAGACTTAATTAAAAGTCTTCATTTTACGAAATATAGTACAATCTCTTTAATTTTCGTTCTGCTTTTTTTTCCTTAAAGCTTATAGGATAAAGTTCCTTTATAAATTGAAGTTTAAAATTTTGCTCTGACAAAGGAGAAATATTAAAATTTTTATATATTAGTATGGTCTAATATATTAGTTTTTCCTCTGATGCAAGGATCAAAAGGCAAAATATTCTGTGTTTAAGGAATATGGGCCACAGAAGACTGAGATCCAGTGTCATGTCATAAGAATTCCATGCCCAGATAATTCCTGTAACAATTTAAACAGACAAATTAAAAAGGACTATGATAAAGAAAATGCAATTATATGAATTTGTACTTCTGAGGGAATTCAGTACATTATCCTTTACTGCTGGTTGAACCAGATCCTCTGATATACACATTCAAAATATATATAAGTATATGTGATATTTTTGTGTGTAGTTATGCCATAAGAACTACCATAAATGTCTAGTACTTCACTTTGCACTTCACTACTTAAATGTGGTGAAGTACAAAACTGCAAATTCCAATTTCGTTCAAAAATTCATCCTTTGAAAAATATGTGTTCTTCTCAATCCTTCTATCCTTTCAATGTTTGCAGTTTTTTCATTTATTGTTACAACTTTTTACAAAGTTCTGAAATATTAAAAAAAATTAAAGATTTATTCTTTGTCATCTTCAGTCGCAAAGTCATGTGTTCTCAGGGAAGCTGACTACCTATACATCCACATCCACATAGTTCTGTATTTTGATTTTGTTTTTACTTTTAAGTGGTTTTGGTTTTGTTTGGTTGATTTTTTTTTTACATATACTAAATTGTTATGTGCATACACTGTTTATTTAGCACTTTTACCACTAACCTGAGGAAATTCAGTTCTGGAGCGTCACTGAGCTGTGAATGAAGCATCCCATGCAAATGAAAATTGTTCTTTACTCAGTTTTCACATCCCCTCTAGTTTCCAAAATATTTTATCCAAAATAGAGGTTCAGAAAAACTGGTGTGGAAAGGTTCAAATAAATACTGACTTCAAAGAAAAAGGGCTAGCTTCAAGAACTGCAGTTATTTACGCCCTAATATATGAATTTTTTTATATGTAGTCTCTAACTTGTGAAATTTATTTTTAAATTTGATAAAATTTAAAAAGAAATATTGCAGATCAACTTTTTACACATGTGACTACTAGTTCAGGTGAGAAAAAGAATGAGATGGGATCCACATATTTTCTATATGGACAATGTTTCTGAGAACCAAGGAAATGCTCTGCAGAATACTTGGACCACGGCAACAATTCCAGCTATTTATTCTTATGGGAAGTATTTTCCTGCTTCACTGGCAGAAAGGGTGAACACTTTAATCTGCATCTTAAGTAGGATGCTGTGCATGAAAATGGTGTTAATAAAGGACAATGGAAAGATGTTTTTAGGAAAAAAGTTTCTTTCTTAGTTCTTTTGAGAACTTTTGCTTTGTTATTTTACACCAGTGGAGTTGATAAATTTGGTCTTTGTCAGCATTTGGGACATTGTATTTCTCTACAGTGATGGATTTAAGGTAGGATTTCGTGTGGTTTCTTGAGTTTTTTGCATTTTTTGGGGTGATTTTCTTTGTTTGTTTGGGTTTTTTGTTTGGTTGGTTGGTTTCTTGGATTTTGTGGTGTTGAGAATATAATTGTATTGTTTTTCTTCATTGCCTGTTCAGTCTTGCTATCAGAATGTGAAGAACTTGACTAAATGACAGAAACAAAATAGCAGTTCTACAACATATTAAATACTTAAACTGCTTATTTTAAGTTGCAATAAAAGCTGTTAAATCAGACTGCAGCTTTATAGCTGAAGGGCTTGGAGGGAGGAAAGGATGAGAACACTTCCAAGAAAAGGATATTTTATCTGCTCCTCACAGGACAGACACAAACTCTTACTGAGACTTATCCTTTATACTTCACTGCACTGTCTGGGAATGTCATTTTTGCTATCAAACAATGTTCAGCATATGCACATTTTAAATTGCATTAATAAATGTTAAAACCAAAAAAACCAAAAAATAGTTCTTCAGTTAAGGACATTGACTCTAACCTTTTTACTTAAGACAAAACCAAGAATTAATACAAGAACACACAAGATTTTTAAGGCCTCTGCCCTGCCTCCTCCCCAGCTGCTTTCTCCAGTATGTAAAATTCAGTGATTTAGGTACAAATCCTACTCCATTTTGTAAGGATCAAAAAGACATTTTTCAGTCAAAGAAGCCCAGGCGCTGTTCAAATGTGATGTCTCCTACAGCACTAGGCACAGGTAGAGGAGGTAAAAACACAGACCACATGGAGAAGTTCTGAACAAAATACCTGTATTTAAATCTCCTGCTGAATGTAGATTTTCATCTTTAATCATCTTTATCATGTTTCCACTCACAGAACCACAGCGAAGGGGCAGGGGGTGCCAGCCTCAGGCACGCAGTACAGCTCCATTAAAATGAGTTACATTCTTTGGCAGTTTTTAAACAGGATTGAGGCCTATGTGATCAAAATGTCAGGCTTTAAAACAGAACCAGGCACTTAGCTCTTAAATAAAAGCTTCATACGGACCTGATTTTTATATACTAAACCAGTTACTGAGGAGGTTACAGAAATCTCAGCTTGGATATCAAGGAAAAGCAGACTGGTACCCTACTGGAATTGGAAATAATGGAAAAGGGGGAGCTTTCAGTTTAGTCCTTTGTATAACAAAAAAGCATAAATAGGTCTTCAGCCCCTTCTATTTAGGTGAGAACTTTAATCGCTGCATTTTGATGTGATGCTCCTTTCTTTCCCTCTTGGAAGAAGCTCTTTCCTGTCTGGTTGGTTGGTTGGTTGGTTGGTTGTGTTATGAACTGTGGAACTTTAAAAGGGAGAGTCATGAGGCCAGTACAACTCAAAATACCTGCAGGTAATCATGGCAGTACACAAGTAAAAAACAACAGACTGAGCTGTCCTGAAGCAGAAGAAGGAACTAAACAAAAATCTTCACATCCCAAGCAGGGGCCTGCACTGAATGACTTGTTGTATAATTTTAAGAACACTTCCACCCTAAGAGAAAAGATCAAGATACCTTTATATAAAATGCATTCTTTGCTTAAAATTTTGCAGGAAAAAACTGAGAACCACATGATAAAATTTTTCTTAAAGTAGGTGAAGACATTTTCTTGCATAGTAAGGTCATGACCTGCAATTCTTGATAATGTATGAAAACATTTGTCATATGGAGGTGGAGGATAAGAAATTTTGCCATTTTTGCATTTTCTTATTGGATGAATAATGTACAACTTAAAAGTCTGTCTGGCTGTACAGATTCTGTCAAACAAGTGCATTGCAATTCTAGGCATTTAACTTGGTTTTTTAATTCAGAGCTAGGAAACAGATGATCTAATCCTCCTTTGTAGTTTAGACCTTAATGGTTTTCCAGGGCCACAGAGTAATAACAAAACAAAAAGAAAATTGTCTTGGAGCTTCAGCCTGAGACACTATTTTCATTTCCTACTGCAGAACAGAGTTATGTAGCATTACTGCAGTAATGCGGCTGAGACATGCCACTCAAGATATGAGTGGATTTTTATTTTTGTTTTCCTGAATTCACAGAGTTTTTTCCCATTTTCATGGTCTTTGCCACCCAGACGTTTAGGCTAATACAAGTTAATGATTAGTTTGTCTTCAAGTGCATTGCAGGTATCTCACTGGGTAAATCTGCCTGTTTGCACTGCACTTCTCCCAGAAATAACTGAGAAATAGGATTTACATTTAATCTTTTCTTTCCCTCTGAAAATTAAAGATCAATTATTATTTTAAATGGATTTTAAAATAGCTAGTAAATGCTACTCTGGGGTGCTGTAGGAAAGATAGAAGTTTTGAGAAAAATTCAGGATGTGATTTTGTAAAGGTATTCAGTGATTTATACTTAAAAAATGCCAGCATGTGGAAAAGCATAAAATAGCCAGAAAATACAAAACTAATATTTTCTAATTTTGCTTTTAAAAACAAAACTTTGAATTGCTAAACACATTGCTAAGATTCCTCGTTCCGCATGTTCATGCTTTGCTGCTCACTTTTTGTCATATAAGGGATGTAGTTGGTAACATCTTTTTTCATTTTGTACCTAGCATGTAATTTTGTTTTGATACATATTGTACTAACACACCTTGACATGTCAGCTGAATATATAGACACGTTGGATGCAATGTGGGTATCACATTCTACAAGACGAAATACAATTTACAAAAGCAGAGAGCTGTGATTTGGTGTTTTTCAAATTTTATTAAGAAGACTATTACATAATGTAAAAATCTAAAATCTTAGAAATTATGCTGATATTTGATTAATTCTGATTAATTAAGAATCTTTGATCAATTAGGGTACAGTCATAACTATCTGTGTGTCCAGAGGAGGAATATCAAGAAATCACTTTTGTCCTCAAGATCTACACGGAAGAAAAATAAAGAATGTCAGCACAGACAGCAATGTGTGTGAATGTGTGAGCACACCTGTTAGTTCAAAAGACAGGAGAAAAGGGGTATGGACACCATGTGCAGTCAAGGTGTGAACGTGGAGCTGGAATTTTGGAAGTGCTCCCACATCTTAAGAGTTTCACAGCCTGTAAGGATTTTTGTCCATCAGAAATTATGAGTAAACATAAAGTAACAAAGGTATTATCAGAAGAATAATATCAACAAATAGACTAATAGAAATAAATAGTTTTCAACAACTGAGAAATACAACAGTTGCCAAACACTGTTTCTTTGCTCTGCCTATTTAAATTTTTTCCCCCCACACTTTCTTTCTTCCTACCCCTCTGGCAAAAGAAGTAAACAGAAATAGTGGTTCTAAGAAAGCTGCCCTTGGAGTCCTGGTCAGGACATCATGAAAGAAAATCAGAAGAGACACGAATCAAAGGAGCGTCAGAAACCATTCTGTATTTACTTTCTTGAGAATATTTGATACTTTGGCATAGATACACTGCATTCAATGAATTGACACACATCTCTCACTTGATATGAACAAGTCATGGCAATCAGCTTGCAATGTTCTTTCGTCCTGAAAAAATAAAAAATCATTTCTTTGAGTTTCTTGGGGTGAATATGTCAATCTTATGTGTTCAGAATTACTTTGAAAATTAGTGGAAAACTTAAGAGAATAATTATGCAATCTTATATTTGTCTGATTCTCTGTCATATGTAGCTTACACTTCTCTGTTTTTTTGCACAGTATAAAGTGAACAAAATTATGAGAAGATAAATAATAGTTCTCACTTTTTAAAAAATACTAACCTAATGACTTATTATTATTTTAAAAAGTTAAAGAATTTAAAAACATTTAGATGCTTTGCCTTGCATACAGAAATGGGAAATACAATAGCATTGTATTCTTGTATATTTCTATAAAATTCCTATTACTCATAATAAAAGAACTGTGTAACATCTTTCTGCAGCAGAGGGTTATTTTTGTCTTTGAAGATTTGCAGAAAGTATTTGTTCTCTTTAGAATCCTTTTTTCTGTTTTTTTAGTTTCCACATTTTCTTATGTTCAAACCATCACTCAACCAAATATCAGCCTGAACCATCTCAAGCTAGCTTGCCACAGGTTGTCACACAATGAAAAAAATGGACTCTTTTCCCTTGCAGAATCACAGAGGGGCCAAGTTTTACTCACAAGAGTTGAATGAAAATAAAAGAACCAAAATGATATATTCTAAGAAAAACCCCAAAATGATATTTGTTGCTGTTTACAGACATTTGAAAAGTCCTGTGAGAAGTTCACTTCTGTTAATAAATTGTTGAGCTTTTTAGCTTATCTTGTTTGACTGTATACATTATTAATGGATATCAGTAAACAATTTCCATAGAAAAAGTAATTTACTTATATCTGTTACCTCAATACTTCATCTATGATAATCACCTCAGAAACAGTACTGCTTGTTCTTTCTAGATGACTGACAACAAAATGAAGTAGAGTATTTTAGCTATATTTATACGACTATGAGCATTCTGAGATTGTTGAAGTTTTCATAAATATCCAATGTATAATAATTTTTTTCCTACAGCCTTGACAGAGAAACACATAGCCAAAATTTAGTCACATGTTTCCGTCCATAATCAACAAAACCAACAACTATGTATGTCAATATAAATAAAAAAAAAAAATTTTAAAGTGTTACTTATTAGTAACACTTAAAATCACTTTATGTTTAAGCGTCTGTTTAAGTTATGTGCTTCACTTGAGCATAGTCTTTCTACTAAACTGATATTTTCTATTTCAGTTCCCAGACTGAAAGGCCAGAAGTTTTGATATAATTTTTTCCAGTGCTGACACTTCTCTTGCCACTATGAATTGAACCATGACTTCGGTTCCCCAGAACTACAATTATCTATCAGTGTTCTCTGGTTTTCCTTTTTGATTGTTTGTGATTTGTTGGGTTGATGTTTTTTTTGTTGTTATTGTCTTGGGTTGGGCTTTGTTGAATTTTTTGTTTGATTTGGGTATTTTAATTTTTTTTGTTTGTTTATTAAGGGAGTGGCTAGAGTTCATCTAAATACAATGCAATAAATAATGATGAATGGGGGGCAGAAATGGTAGAAAACCTTATTGGCATTCTAATGTGCTGAAAATAGTACTCAAACACTGTAATAGCTTTCCTGGTTTGCTTTGCACATGTAGCTAATTTCAGAATGTCGATGTTCAAACAGCAGGCAATTAGAAAATGTAAGTTTCTTAGGTCACCGTCTGAGAATATTGCCTTTTATTGCAGCATTTTTTAAAGGATGGGAAAATTATATATTTTCCCATAATTTATCCCAATAAATACGCATAATTTAAATGAAGTATATAGTGCACACAGTACCTGCAAGTCAACAGGCTAGATAATGACAGTCCAGATTTTTTCTAATAATTGGATCAAATATAAGCACAGCATTTTCTATATTTAAATGTAAATTTCTTACATTCTCCACTCTTCTTGCCATACTTGTCAAGTGGTATAACAAGTTGCATACATAAAATCAAGTACTCTCTCCTTGTTTCTCTTGGTGGAGTTTGGTGCTCAGACATTCATGTAGGGAAGATTTGATAGTAAGAATGATGACTTCTAATGTAGTACTTTGGCAATGAATTAGGGAAGATTTAATGAAAGTCTCTGTTTCATTTGTCTACATGTCATGTTGAACTACTATTTTCTCTTGATGTCTACAAACTCGAGAATTTTGGAGCATAGAAGTTTTAAGCAAACAACCAAACAAAACTCCAACCTCTTATTTCTTGGATGAAATTTGTAAAAGTGATGGTGTGGGTTACGAATTCTAAAGGGTGGATTTCTATCCTTACTACATCACATATTTTAGAATTTCATTTTTTCCTGCTAGAATGACTTCATGGAAGTTGAAAATGTGAAAAATTTACATTACAAATATGAGGTTTTTTTTCCCAGCACAACTGGAAGGAAACCAATATTAACAGTTTTTTTGCAATAGAACAATCAGGTAACATTCTTTTTCCCATATTTAATGTATATAGATTAGTCAAAACATTCCCTTCAATAACACCTAGTAGTGTAAAGCTTTAGAATGCTGTTGCTTTCAACACATTCAATGAGAAATAGAAGTACACAATGCACAAAACTGCAGGTCTAATTCTAAATCAAGTTACAATGAAATTAAGAGAAACTATGTCAACTGGAAAACAAGTAAAATTTTACACCACAGAAATAGCAGAAAAGACCAGGCTGTATAATGACCAAACTTTTGGAAGATTAGCATGGCGCATGTCTCTGTCACATTCTATTATTAACACCACCCTCATATAATAGGATGTAATATGTATCACAGTGAAATTACTTTTGCACTGGTTAGTAACCCAAGAAATGCAGTCTCTGGCAACAGCAGTTCTATATCCTCTATGTGCATTGCTTCTATCAAATTAAAAATATTATTAGTATCATTAATATATATTGATTTCAACTGTAAGAAATTCAACTGTAACAGTAGACCAACTCTTCTGAAGCTCTTTTGAAAATGTCATGTATTTTCATCACTACCTTACACATTTCATGATGGATTAGATTGTATTTATTCAGCATGAATGAATTTTACAAGTCTGATTTGCAAACTTCTACATATATTGGATGACAAGAGATGCGTATAGAAAGCTTTTTGTCATCTAAATTAAAACCATTTTTCTATCAAATAGTAAATTAACACCCTAATAGATTGTGCTAGCTTGTATTTATAAGCAAGGTGTAGACATGCATGATTATTGCACTTGTAGATGCATGACTGATGATGAAAATCTCTCCTAGTCTCTCACGATGATCAAAGGGATTGGTTAAATGTGTATCTGCTCTATAAAATCTTAAATATTTGTAGCCATCATATGTATAAATGTGAAGATTAATCTGTGGGTAAATGGGAAAAACTAGAATTACTTATTACAATTTCAATCTGCTTCTACAGAAATTGTATTTCCTATCTATTCCATAAAGCAGATTTTAATAGGTCGTTGGAAAAAATACATTCCAAGGTATTCAACTTTGATTTATTATCCTTAATGCTTGTTTATGTAGCACATATATTCTCCAGAAGATTAAAATTGATAAAACCTGTAGTCAGGAACAAGCTATGAAGTTTAGGCATTAAACAGATTCTAAGATTAGCAGAAATATACAGAAAAATATGCCTATGCCCTTAACAAATATTTTACATACTGAAGAAAATTTAAAGACCTAAACCAACAGGAATTTGATGAATATTCTTGAAATTAATTAAATTTGTCATTAGTAAGGTGTCATTATTTTTGCTAGCATAGATTCCCCAACATTTTATGCATGATTCTTTCCCTAAGAAAAAGGGCAAAATGCATAATGAATTCTGGTATGGAGATGCTTCTCTATGTGCTCAAGCAAATTAAAAAGAAAAAAAAAAGCATCTGGGTTGTAAGATGGTTTTATCAGAGCAGTTGTAGATGGAACATTTTGCGATCACACAGTGTGCTTAAACCTAAGGAAATGCACAGATACTTTTGATTATTCATGTTGCTCTGTCCGATTATGTAAAGCCTTTGCTTTGCCTGTTGTCACTTTCAATAGGCAAAATCTAATGCTCAAAAAGGCAACACAAATTTTAGGAGAAAATTAATAGCTGAATAAACTGAATTTAGTTTCATGATAGTATACTATTAGAACAATTTTGGTTTTATTCAAAAGTTCCACCTTCTGAAATAGATCTATTTGTCTTTACGGGGGAAAATAGAAAACTTTCAAGTGGCCTTTATGCTGTGTAGAAAATCATTCCAGCAGCAGTTCAGTGTGCAGACTATGAAGCATTTCCATTATAAACTTCTGCTCTCTGGGATTTACAACCAAGCTGTAGATTTCACTCCAGACTGGAACTCGGCATGAAAATTCTCACAATCAAGTATTGTATTTTTAGTATACTTACATAGGAAAAATACTTCAAAGATAAATTGCAAGGTACTAAAAGAATACTGAGGCTCCAATATAAAGTTAAGTCAAGGCCAGTTTAACAGGTTAAAAGCCCCACCCCAAAACCTTAAAAATACTTGAAAATAAAATTAAAAGCAATATTTACTGAAGAGAAGATATGAAAGCTCTAAACCTTCTGTTTATGCAGGAATTCTGTAATACTACAAGAAGGAGCAAAATTTTTCATGTGTTGTGTTGATATTCTGTAACTCAAAACCAAGTGTCCAGCATTCACTTTAGAGCAAAGTAGTGGTTAGGAATGTGAATATGAGACAGAGGATTGAAAAGTGAAAGAAGAGAAGAAGAAAGGAAGAAGCCTTGTTTGAAAGTGTTCCTTCAGGATTTGTTCAAAGAACATCTTCCATGCAATAATCAGTCCTTATGAATCTTGGAACAAAAACACCAGGGTAAAAGAATGTTGTAAACAAGACTTTCTCTTGGTCAAGGAGGATTGGGTAAGAGAACACCTAGAGAGACTTGATATCCATGAGTCCAAGTGCCCTGACATAATTCATCCAAGAGCACTGAGAGAGCTGGCGGACACCATAATGAGGTGGTTCACAGTCCTCTTTGGAAAGTCATGAAGATAGGGCAGTGCCTGAAGACTGGAAGACAGAAAATGTGCCCCTGAAGGCAAGAAGGGGGATCCAGGGAGCTACCAACCAGTTGTTCTCGCTTCAGTCCCTGAAAAGGTGATAGAGCATCTCATTTAGAAGGCCATCTTTATCAACATAGATGACAAGAAGGTGATCAGGACTATTCAGCATAGATACACTAAAGGCAAATCATGCATGACCCACACGTTGGCCTTCTATGATGAAACAAGTACCTGGATGAATGAGTGGAGGAAAGTGGGTACTGTCTACCTTGACTTCAGCAAGGCTTTCAACACTGTCTCTCACATCACGTGATAAAGTCAGGATGTGTGGACTGGATGAGTGCACAGTTAGGTGGAATGGGAACTGGCTGAATGGCAGATCCCAAAGAGTTAAAATCACTAGCCCAGGGTCTGGTTGAAGGCCTGTCACTAAAGGTGTCCCCCAAGGTTCAATACTGAGTCCATTGTTCCTCAATGACTTGAATGCTTCCTCAGCACATTCACTGATGACAAAAAGCTGGGAGGAGCAGCTGATATCCCAGAGGTGCAGCCCTTCAGAAGGACTTCAACAAGCTGGAGTTGGCAGAGAAAAACCACCTGAAATACAAAAAGGGCAAGTGCAGGGTCCTGCAGCTGGGGAGGAATAGCCCCCTGCACCAGCACAGGCTGGGGATTGACCTGCTGGAAACAGCTCTGCAGAGAGGGACCTGGGGACCTGGTGGACAACAAACTGTCCATGAGCCAGCAGCATGTCCTTATGGCCAAGGCCAATGCATTAGGAACGGCATTGCCAGCAGGTCAAGGGAGGTGATCCTGCCCCTCTGCTCAGCCCTGGTGAGGCCTCTCCTGGAGTGCTGTGAGCTCCTTAGGACAAGAGAGACATGGACATCCTGGAGCAAGAAGAGGAGGCAGGTGGAGGAGGGAGGTAGCAACAAAAATAATTGTCCTTATGATGGAGGGCTGAGGGAGCAGGATCTGCTCAGCCTTGAGAAGTGATGACAGAAAGGTAACATCATGAATCTGAAAGGTAGGGATCAAGAGGATGGAGCCAGGCTTTTCTCAGTGATGCCAAGCAACAGGACAAGAGGCAGCGGGCAGAAAAAGATTCACAGGAAGTACCATCTGAACATGAGGAATCACTTCTTTCTGTGTGGATAGCAAAGCACTGGAACAAATTCCCCAGAGATGCTGCGGAGTCTCTCTCACTGGAGATGTTCAAGAACCATCTGGATACAATCCCGTGCCCTGTGCTCTGGATGACCCTGCTTGATCAGGGAGGCGGACCAGATAAGAGTATGTGGTCCTTCCAACCTGAGCGATTCTGTGATTCTTCTAAAAAAATAAACAAATAAAATGTCTTATTACTTTTTTAGCAATATCAGCTAGATGAATTCTCATGTCAAGCCACCTGGATCAGTGATTTCATTACAAAATTGCACTGGTATGATGTTAATGTATATCATAGTTTAAAATCAAATATTAATGAAAAAATCAGAATCAGTTGCACAAACTTTCCTATCAAATAATTAGAGGAGTGAGTAGTGTTGCTGAAGTTAAAGGAAAAGTAAGACTTTACTATGAAAGATTCCCATTATTTAGGGTGGAAAAAAAGGAAAACTAACAATGAAGAAAAGCAACATAAATCATCTCTAGTACTTTATTCACCTAAAATTGAGCAGATGTTAGCTCATTTTGGAGTTAAGCTAGCATTGAGTATTTACAGAACTATTCATATTTCACAAATTACTGGAAATTAAATTATTTTTATATGGCAGCATTAATTGCACCACCATTACTTTGATTTTTGGTGAGTTCCTCAAAGGTTTAAACTTTGGAAAGATTCAATGTATTGTTTAAATTCAACAGTATCAGCAGTCATTATGTTTTTTATCATGCCATATAATGTGTACTGCAGCACAGGTGTGGAAAAACAGCAATGTGTAGTTATCTCATGATTTTTTGTCATGTGTTTTGAAGATTGCAAAAACAAAGGAAATTGCTGTTAAAAGTAAATTCCATTGAACTAGTTTATATGAAGACATTGCTTCTTTTTCACTCATTTCAAATCATGAGAAGGACCAGGCAATGCAAACCAACCATCACATTTTATCTGATGTTATTTATGGTGCTGAAATATTTATTATATAAATGTACGACTTTCAAGGTAAGCAAAATTGTCAAACAAGCAAACGTATCTTGCAGTTCTGAAGAACACATTTGTTGTCTTCGTCTAAATGTCTTTTCATCTCATGATCAATGGCTGATACTTGTGAAGAAGAAAGGGTTTTGACAGATCGTATTTGCAGCACAAAATGGTTATCTAGATCTAATAAGACATCCACATAAACCTTGGAGAATTAATAGGAAGGAACCTGAATGCTTTCAATCCTCAAAAGTGTTTTCTTCTATAACAGAAATTTATGACAAAAAAAAATTTGTCTTTTAATATTTCATTTTCCAGTTCATATACTTCACTAATATAAGCTAGTTTTAGACAGAAATTAGCTAAAACATTGGACATAAATTTAGTGTAAAAGATACTGGATGGTACAGCAAAATAGGAAGTTCCAACTTCAGTAAATTAAAGGCAAAATTTCAAATTTCTGGCATCATGTGACTAAATATCAGTTTTTAAACTACTGTAATAATCTATGGAGTAGTAGAGGTTATAATTTATTCGATTTAGAGGTGCATTTAATTCATGCTGTATATGAATCTTAATGAACCTTAATGAATCTTGAACGTGCTGTCAGATATTCATGGTAAGTGACATTTTGACTCTTCTATTCAACTTTGCATCATATTTTCTGAAGCAAGTAGCTGAGGCTACTCATGGAAGATTTAAAAAATGTCATAAAAAGAGATATTGATTAATTACGGCATAATTAATGCAAAAAAGACATCTACATAAAAAGAAAAGCAAAAAGCAATGCCTTTTCAAAAAGAAGGAAGAAACTGAAACTCATTTTAGGATCTTAAGTTATCTCTCAACAAAAAGAGGGAAGTGCTGAGACCATGATGGCACAGATAAATTTTCTGCTTTGCATATTCACTTTTAGGTCGTATGAATAAAATATACACTGAGAGAGCAACTTTGAAAAACAGAGGAAAATTTGGCAAGTTTTTCACCAACCTGGCAGAAGTGAACCTATCCACAATGCTTCATCCTAGCTGAGTGTGTAACTTCGAAATTTTTTCAAATTGTCTCCTTAGCTTTTCCAAAAGGGTCTTGATTGTGAGCTGCAGCTAGGGTTGCAGGAAATGTCACCTGCCTTTCTGAAAGACTAGCAATCAATCAAATAGAGCATTTTGTTCAGCGAAAAAAACCCAAAACATGACTTTAACATAGCTCATTCTTTATTTATGCAGAGTAAATAATGCATAACTATAATGCAACTAATTTATTTTAATTTCTGCTGGTTTACCTTGTAAGAAAAGGGAATGTAATGAAATGCCTTTCTGTTTGTGCTCACAAAGGGGCATGAATTCTAGCTAGAGGAAATGAAACTAAGTGATGAGATTGTGTGCAGTTTACTGCAGCAGGGATTGTAGCTCATATTGAAATTTTTAAAAGATATTAAGGTTTCAGATATTTTTCTCCAAAACAATAATAGAAACCCAGTAAGAGAGCAGAAGAAGGAAAAATGATCATTCTCAGATCCCATATTAATTCTCTGTATTTTAAACAAGTAGAAGCAAGCCTATGAAATGAGCATAGTGGGGATGCTTTGTGTCTGCTTATTTGCTCTTCTCCTGTTTTAATCATCTCTCAAGAGACACAAGCAATAAATACCGTCTGTGATGAGAACATTTTATCACACCATTGAAAGAAAGTTATCTCCCCTGGGATAGTCCTTGCCTTGTGGGTATTTATGAGTACGGTGATAATGTCACTTCCAGCAAAATTACAATTAATTATGTATCATTGTTTGCTATTCTAAAAAGACCAGGGAGAATAAGATTTACACGATTATATATTTGCAAAGGCAGTTTTCTCTGCCTCCTCTAACATTAACATTCAGGGAATGCTATGGTGTCACAAACCATAAATGCAGTAAAATTTACTGGTCAGAAAAAATATACTTTATACTTTGCTACTAATGTAAAATGTGCACCTGAAATTTTCCATTTAGAAAAACATCCTTATTTAGAAAATCTAGCCCAGCAAGTGCCTTAGTTTTGCAGAACACCATGAGGCTAATGCTCATGCTAACAGGGTTGCCTGAGTTGGGGGCAGCACTCAGCTTCAGTGTAACAGGCCAGGTGCATTCCATATTGACTTGCCCTTTCTTTTAATAGATTTACTACAAAGACTAGCAGAATTGTAGAGCAGAATTTGTTGGAAATTCTTCTGCTTTCTTTTTTCCTTTCAGTGTTTTAAAGATTTAATTTAAAACTTGTGAAAGTCAATGGGAACATACAGTAGTGGATAAGTTATCAAGCAAGGTTTGTAAATGTTAAACACCTTGGACTCCTACAGTGTTCAGTCATCATCAGTTTCTCTGAAAAGTACTAAGATTGATCCAGGCACGATCTCTGAGTAGTATCAGACCTACTGTTTGTAAGTATAAATGCAAGCACCTCCTAACACCCCCTGGTTTATGTACAAACACTCCAGCATACACCAAGTGCACCCCTGGTAATTTGCACACACGCAGGGATAGCTGCCCTAATCCATGAGCTGGAGCTCCCCAATTTGGAGAACGGCCAAGTCGGGAGCCCAGCTCGGAGGCTGGGAGCATTCCCAGTGTGCCCAGTTTGCACACACGCAGGGATAGCTGCTCTAATCTGTGAGATGGAACTCCCCAGTTTGGGGAATGGCCAAGTCGGGAGCCCAGCTCGGAGGCTGGGAGCATTCCCAGTGTGCCCAGTTTGCACACTCGCAGGGATAGCTGCTCTAATCTGTGAGATGGAACTCCCCAGTTTGGGGAATGGCCAAGTCGGGAGCCCTGCTCGGAGGCTGGGAGCATTCCCAGTGCGCCCAGTTTGCACACACGCAGGGATAGCTGCTCTAATCCATGAGACGGAACTCCCCAGTTTGGGGAATGGCCAAGTCGGGAGCCCTGCTCGGAGGCTGGGAGCATTCCCAGCGTGCTTCACAAGCCTCGGCGCTCCCCAGCACGCTTTCATCTTCCTTCGCCTCAGGCTCCAGATGTGGGAGGCAGCAAGGTGATGGGAGTTCAAAGCAGCAGCCCATGAAACAAGCTCATCCAGCCTCTTCCAACAGGGAGGCTCCTGCTGGCAGTGAGGCCCGTTCCCTGTGTGCACGGCGCGGTGCTGGGCCAGGTGCAGCTGTCGGCTGAGTGCGGGCCCTGCCGACAGGCCGCGTCTGGCACCCGAGCCGTGCAAACACCGCGGGATCAAAGCAGGCGGGGCCGCTCCTGGCTCCCGGCCCCGTCTGCTGCTGCAGCTGCTGCTGCCACAAGGCAAAAGGGCCGTGCAGATCAGAGCTGTGCTTGCTTTGGGGAAAATAGGAGCCTTCAGCGCCCCTGCGCTCGGCATCCCGTGCACACCAGGGGGAAAGGACTGGGAATAAAAGAGGCAACATAAGGACAAGAGCCGTAGCCAGAGGACAGTGTCAGAGGATGATGACCTGAGGAGCTGCAGCCCTGCACCCCTCCTGGCATGGTGGCGTGAGAAGCACACTGCAAAGTGGCATGAAACTCTCTGGATTTGGATATCCAGCCAATCTAGGTGTTAAAGATGGAAATGCTCAAAAGAGTTTTGGAAATCTGAGCCAAATACCTGATCTCTACTCGAATGAAGCTTTGTCATCCAGAGTAGAGCACAAATCACTCCTGCTGTTTCCTCGCCGGAACATATTGCATTACTTTATTTAGCCTCTTATGTTTCGGTAAACATAAGCTACTCTTGTGTAAAAAGTAAGGTAAATCTCAGGAAGTTTTATCTTTTTCAGGTAAGAAAGTTCAATATTTGCTGTCAACAGAAGAAATGGATTTTGCAGTGTTTTGAAACTCCAGTTTCTCCAAAACACACAGCTTGCAAGGACCAGCATTGAATATTCTGAAACTTCAAAAATGTGGAATGAAAGTTTTTTTCTAACAAAGATGGCACAAGTGGATATTTATTTCTTTATTTTTACTTTTTCAGTCTGAGCAATTGTGTACACCATAACAACATAATGTTACATTCATAACAACAGTGAGCATTTGAAATAGAAATGAGATTTTGGTCAAAGAAATATAAAAGATAACACTGAACCATGGAAAAATTATTTAAGCATTTCCGAAATTTCCATTAAAAACACCATCAAATGTACGCAACATGTGTCTTCTCTGGATGTACAAACTATAAACAATTTTAGAAAAAGGAGACTAAAAACAATCTCATACAGCTTTCAAAAGTACCAAAACCACCCCAGGGCTCATAAACAAATAAATAAATAAATACAACTTTTGCAGTGTTAAAGCAGATAGAAGGCTTATGTATCCGAGTGAAAAGGTGAAGACATTTGGAATTGGGCCTATTCTCAGGCAATATTTTTTTTCCTATTTTTTCTCTTTCTCTTTCATTGTCTGTTTTTTTTGTTTTTTTTTTTTTTAATGCTATTACTTTGAAACTCTCCTGGCATTTTACAAGCAATAAAAAAGGCAAACAGTGTTCTTTTCTATAAATTGCTCCTGTCTAGCCCTCCCTGTTCTTGCTTAAATGGAATATGTAACTACTTCTATTCTGCGTTTTTGAGTTTGATAATTGTTACATTTGCAGGCAAATAAAGTCACCAGAATTTCCATAAAGGCAAAGAACTGGTGTTACACAAAGAATGCTTCAGACATTTTCCTTGCATTTCATATATCATCCTTTTAGCTTTTGGAAAACATTAAACTCCCAGACTGAACAAAAAGCTATATGGACCTTCCTCTGATTTTGATAAGATTAGTAATATGTTTTTCTTTAATTGATCACAGAAATCACTTAATATTGAGGCTACTGATCTTTTCTTTAGATAGTATCCTGACCTGTTTTACAAGTCAATATCTAAGTTATGAACCAATCCCATTGGTAATAATCCTTCCGTATTTTAACAACAAAAAGTAGACGGACCTAAAGATAGCCAAACTCATTATTTTTCAAGAAAAATGTTTGAAAGTGTTCTTTATGATTTGAATTAGGCAGTGTAAATGCTTGCTTTCTTTGGGCAATGTGGTAGTGATAGTTTTCTAAAGGAGTAATTTTAAGTTCCAGGGCAACTTAGTAGGAAAAATTCAGTTCTCTGACATCACAAGTTTCTTAGTTAGATAACTCCAAAGAGTGCATCTTACTCTGTCTCCACTGGTTCTTGAACAAGCAAATATCTAGGCTGATCACTTGTACCAGGCTGCTTCTCACCAGCTCTGTGTTTCTGGTGGTAAGACACCTAGCCAGTTTCTTGGCATCCCTGCCTCCCCTCCTAGAAAGGTAAAAAAATTTCCATTTTATTCCCCTGAAACAAAACTTCATTTAAACATGTGCATGCAGACGTACTTTCTGCATTTTGTCCTTCTGCAAACACCAGTTACGAGTAAAAGCAGAAACTGGAATTTTGTGCAGAGTGTTCCCACGTTTACATAGCTCCAGTAAATATGCCACTGTCACTTAATTTTATTTTTTCCACTTTTTGTATTAGAATGTCAATAAGTGGAAAACACTATACTCCAGCTATCCTTGAAATAAATCTTCAAGAAATCCCTCATGAAACTGACTTAATTTTGTCTCCACGAAAATAACTCAAAAAAGAAGTTTGCTGCAATAAGGTACTGATTTTCAGGTGGGCTTGCAGGTCTAACTCTGCTCCCGAAGGGGGTTTCCAGAGCACAGGGTTCATTTGGGCTCAGCTTCAGAAAAGCATTTAAGGGGTGCTGAAGCACATCAGTAAGTAACAAATGCCTAAACACAGAAGCAAATGTGAAAACATTTAATATCTATTTAAAATGAAATCTGTTATACTTAACTATAAGGGGTTTACAGCTAAAACGGTAAGGATCTGAGAGGACTCAGTCCTTCACTGTCTAGCTAGCTTCTGAGTTTGATCAGTTGCTGTCTCAAAAACTCCACACTTTGCCAAATCAAATAAATCTGTAGCTATGTCTGTACTTTATCAAAGAAACAAATTAGAAATTAAATTTTTAAAGGAATTTCTGAACAACCGTCATTGCTTACTTTGGTAACATCTTGCAAGAATGAGGAATGTTCTTCTTCTACCAAAAAATCATACTATATAAATAATTTATCATACTGTTTCCATATTTGTTTGTTTTTATTTTTTAATCCCATGAAAATAAAAGTTTGAAAACCAGAAAAAAATGAAGAATAAAAACTTTACCTTCCTACTTTAGCATAGAGATGCAACTATTCAACATCTGACCAACCTTAGTATGCAATTAAAATGAAATAAGGTACACTCATACTTTGCAGCTGGACGTAATACATGCAAGGATGCAGTCTGAAAAAATGTAGAACCAGGTGGAAAGAGAGGAGGAGAAAGATGGTCTAGATGAGATGAATTTGGTATCTGTCCTCAGCCAGTTGAAAATATATAAATTAGATTATTTTAAACTCTTTTAATTATACAATGTGTAATTATGCCTGTAAGCCTCAAATATTCTATAATCTAAATTAACATACATGTATGTATATGGACCTAAAATATAATTAAAAATATATTCTAAATAGTTGTAATTCACAATGCTTTCTAAATTAAGATCTCTGTTCCTTCTCTTCCTTTCAAGTACCTGTAGTCTGTCAGGATCTGGTTTTGTGAACAACCCCCCATCATTACAGAACAATTGCTTGATTACTTTAAATGCTTCATCACTTTCTGAGTGTTCTAGACCTTATTATCTTTCTACTAATTTAGAAGGTAAAACCTAACTCAAATGACATTGACATTAAATTCCCGTGAGTGGGTATTTCAACAAAATTTGAATTTTAGCTCCTATAAATGACTTTTTAGATTTTAATATCTTTTTGGGACTTTATAATGTCAGTGCCTCTGAAAGAGTTGACCTCTAAAATGACAGGGTATTTATAACTTTTTTAGAAACAGAAATAATTCCAAGAAATTTTCCTTGTCTAACATTCCTTTTCACCCGCCCCTCTTACAACCTAACTCTGTAGTAGCAAAGGTTTCAAATGTTAAGTCTTCAGCATTTAATACTGCTCAATTCAGCCCAAACTGTACAAACACAGTAAAATATGACATTTCCTGTCTAAACCAGTGTATGGTTTGAACACAAGATTTTATGAGGGCAGGCTACAAAGAACAAGGGAAATCATTTAAGAATATTGTTTACATTACTAGCAGGAGGTCGAATTTTTTAAATATGTAATGATTTTAAAAAGGAATTTTAGAAGAGGGAGGGAGGCAGGGAGAAAGGCATTTATATACTGTATCTCTATGGATATCAGCATAACAAAGCAAAAAATTTCTTTGAAAATCTTTGAAATGTTTAAGAGTGATTGAAACCTCAAGTCAATCAAAAATAAGTCAGCATTTACAAGTTGGATGAAAAGAAATAGTTAAGATCGCTGTAAGAATCACTGAGACTGATTTTGAGTAGTTTTATGCTCAAAGTGCCAAAAGAGCAGGAGCCAGTGGAGAGATGTTCACAGACTAATAAAATGGTCAGAACAATATATTATGAAAATAATTGCAGCAGCTTCCTGCAAGGCCTACAGAGCTCTCCCTTCCATGGGGGAGTATCAGCACAGGCCTGAGAGACTGTGTTATATCATAGGCCTTGAATTAATCTAGCCTTAAGAATTAATACATCAGACCTCAGACAGTGACAATACTTTGGTGAGTGTATGGTATCTAATTAAACAGTATGTGTGATAACACCACTTCTGTCATCCCAGTGTTGAAAGTTAATTTCTGTGCATGCTGTTTCTTTCAGGTATCATTTAGTAAGACATGACCTGCTTGGCACAGAGTGGATCTGTTTTATGAATGTGTTAAGGTGAGTAGGTCTTAACCACGTTATTGTATAATACTGTCCAGAAAGGATAGCTTACACCTTCCAACTTCAGCTGTTTCATACTTACCAGAAGTGTATGATCAGGATTTATCTTCAATTGTGGGTTAATATAGGAAAAAAAAATCTTACCTATGTGTTTCTTACCCCCAGACTTTTTAGCAGGGTTCCTTGTTGGTTGGTAAGTAAAGGCTAACTTCCAAAATAGGGAATAAAAAATGTTGAATTCTTTTAAAAAGAAAAACACTTGCTCTACACATAATGTTTGCTGTTTTCACTTCAAGTTTTATGAATCTGGAAAATATCCTTGGCACACAGAAAACAATTCATATGGACCTTTGTATTTGGAAATATCTAACCAACTTCTTCTGTCATGTAGAATCTGCTGGGAGCATGTTCTCAGAGTTTAGCATCTCATTTATATGAAAGAGGCAGTTCACATTGCTCAGGAGTATTATTTTGAACTGCTTGGGTGCTCTGAGCCTAATTCTGTCAGGCATATTTGCAGTTCAGGAACACAGATCTGATAAAATTAGTGCAGACTTTTCTAAGCCACACATATCCAGCTTCCTTAATCTCAGCTTCCACAAACTTTTTGCAAAGTTTAAAAACTTGAGGGTGAGAAGGTGACTTTGAACTGGAAAATGAAGGCCTGAAATGTGTTCCTATGGTCTATATCAATTTGGTCATGCACAATAAATGTCCTAAGATTATGTGCTGAATATGTCCTGTGGCTGGTGGTGAAGTATGGATCTGAAAACACTTTTGGCCTCCACAACTTCCTTCTCTGAGTCTCCTTGTGTTTCTATAGACCTGTGACATTTAGTCCTGTTCTGAACGTGGGTATATGTTTGGGGTTTTTTAGTTTGAATTTCAAGGAACAGTCAGATCTTGAACATACTTGTGTCAATACATATTTTTCTTTTAAATTTTAATTGTGCCAGTTAATCACTGGGGCTGCATTCTTGGTGGCTTAATAGACTAGCTTTCTTTCTCTTCCAGAAAGAAAAAGATGTACTGTGAATTATCTGTGACTGATGCAGTTTTTCAAGTCTATTGTTTTTTGCTTCTGTTCTTTCCAAACCAATGGGATAAGAAAGAGGCACATAATTTCCTTCTATCTCCATGCACTTTTCTTTTCGTTCAAGATATTGTCCCAATTGCTTTTCTTTCTTGTGGGTTGTTAATCAATTTTTCAAGTCTCAAAGCTTTAGAATATAAAGAGAGACCTCATGGTTTTTTTCAGGATTTTCCTAGTAAATGACAAATCTGGTAAATATGTTTAAGTGTAGTATATAGTTCATCATGCAGGGCTATAAAATGATAAAAAGGGAGCTGGAACAATTCACCAAACCATTTATGTTATATGGGCTTTCCAAGCTTTTCAAACATGTTGTCTGTGCACTATATAGGAGTGACCCAAAAGGCCCAGTAGACCTTTCACTGTAATTAACACAAAGTGTGCAGGCATGTCAGACAGGAGTCAGGGGAATTCTCTGAAAAGCTGAAGTGTCATTCAGGAGATAAATGTGCCTTGGGAAAATGAAGACGCTAAGGATGCCACAGTAGGTGTGGTACGTGACCCTTGCAGCTTCTGTCGTATGGATGGTGGTAAAATACAGCACACACATAGCATTACAGGTAGTAACAGAGAAATAGATATATTTCCAGAGCAAATGGAATATTTAACCTGTCTTTAGAGCAGGAGTGCTATAGCAAGTTCCTTCGTGACCAAAACATAAACAAACAGCTGGTTCTATATTTTGCGTATCTGGTAAGGAAGCTAAGACTGATTGAGCTGCATTTCTTTCAGCTAGCTACAGCTGAGAGATTACTCCAAAAGATTGTGAGATATTTCTAGAGAATTTTAGTACTGATATGGCATATTGAAATAGTGAGATTTTGAAACTCCCTTGGGAACATTTTCACTAAAACAGCTTGAGCAGATTTGGAGTAAACTAGAAACAAGAGAGATGAGCACCCATATGTGGAAAAATAATTAAATTTCTTTTCTGTACTAATCTACTAAATAAACAAGAAAATATACATGATCCACTGGGGGAAAAAAAAAGACAAGTTTGAAATACAGCTAAAGTAAAACCACCTGAATTTGTTATTATTATTTCCAGACAATTTTTCAGAAATCTAGAAGTGTGGCCTGCAAGTAATGAAGATTTGGAAGCATCAAAGCCCATGGAAAAAAATGAAAATAAACTTGGATAAGGACTTATTTTCACAATCAGTTAAAGATTGAAGATATTGCTATACAGGCTGTACAAATGCCAAAGATGAATTTATCACAATTAAATACTCCTATACAAAAAATCCAAGAAGACTTGTCTCTCAGCAACTTGAAGCTTAAGAGAGTTTCAGTCTCATGGAAAAACATCTACTTAATACCACCAGAACTTTTCAACAGAGCTCCTATTGGACTTAGTGAAATAAACAAACAAAAACCAACCAAATAAAAACTTACAAAACTCAAGACCAAACCAACCAATAACATTTACAAAAAAATTTCAAACAAGCAAACAAAACCAAAATAAACAAACAAACCAAAACAAAACCCAAAACAGCAAAAAAACCCAAAACAACCCAAACCCAAATTACTAAGAAGAACTTCAGAGAATTATTAATAGACCGTGGTGGCATCAGACATCAAATACTCCCATTCAACAGCTTCAACAACAAAGGAGTATAGAAAATGTTGCTGCATGTGTTCAAGTATTTAGATAATATAACAAGATGCAGGATGTACAATAAAGTTCTATTTCTAGATCTGAGATCTTGTACTCGAGTCATCCACATATTGCCAGCATCCATCTATGCAGAGAGAAAAATGAAATGTTTAATCACTGTGTTTTGGGCTGTCATTTCTTAATTTTGGTAGTTCCTGAAAGAAACTGGGGTACTGGGAAAAAGAAAATTTATTCCACTTCTCTTAGTTAAAATACTTTGGAAGAGAAAAAGACATTGTAGTTTATTAATCCCACTGGATTAGAAAACAAGTTGCAAAAGCAACACATTTTATTGGTCCTAAGTTAGAATTTCATTCATTACTCCAAGAGTATGGATCAGCAAATCACAATGGCTTCTATTCAAAAGCAAATTTATAATTTACTTTTCAGCATGAAAGGTTACTCAAAATATCAGAATAGCGAAAGAATATTATTTAAATTCGTAGTTTAGAATACCTTCATTCCAGCATAAGTCTGTACTGGTCTCCTAGGACTAAGATCTTAGGTGCTTTGATGTGAGCAATTTCATAATGCAAATTCTTCTGATCTCCCTTTCTTGCGCTGACCAAGCTTCCCTGACGTGTTTTTTCTTTCCCCAATGTCCTGCAATCTCTTCATCTTGCCAATATTCTTACTCCTAAATATAACTTCTTATCTTTACCTATGCTTCCTTCAAGAGTACAATGAATACATCTATTCATGCTTAGCTCTTCCCCTCAGTATATGACTCACTAATGCACTTCCCCTGTTACTTTCCCTTCTCTATTCTCTTCATGGTAATTGCTATAGCTTTTATTTTTCTGAACATTTTTTCCTTTTCTTTTTGTACATTTATTGCATGTTCTGTCTGTCACTCTCAAGAATGTAAGAATAGCTGTACTAGATGATGATGATAAAGATCCACTTAAATTAGTGCTGAACAGAGGACACTTTAAATACATGATGTTTGTTCCCATGATAATCTCCCAAATTCAATATATCTCACAGCTCGAGATGATGTGTGGTTCTCTGTAAACCAGGTTCTCTGGTGGATGATTCTCTGTAAACCAGAAACTGTGTCTTTTTGCAGAAAGACTGCAGCAGAAATGAAAAATTGTCCAAAATCAAATTGGTTTTGGCCTTTTCTTTTTGGGGGGGTGGGGGAGATGCTTTGAGAATATTATATTTTTCAGCCAGTTTTGACACTCAGTATTGTAAACATGTAAGTGTGACGTTAAATTAAAATTGCTCTAACCCGTGTATTATGCTATGGTATAATATCATATGCCATAATGCTATGGTATTATCTTCTCATAACCCAGCTGACATGACATTTCTACTTAAAATAAGTGAAAAGTTCTTAGAATGGAATCAAGAAAAGGGAAGATAGAAAATATGATGCTTTTTCTCTAGAATTGCTTAGATATAATCCTTTAAACCGGCCAAGTGGTTTGAAATGCAAGTCCATGAATATGAAAAGTTGCTTTATTATCTTTGCTGTGCAATGAAAATGGTATTTTTCAAAGTTCTATCTCAGAGTTTTTCAGGTCAGATTCACTTATAACTTTGGCAATCTTGTTCCACATGGTGAGATTAAATTAAAACACACACACACTACAAGCAGAAAAAACCCCAAGTAATAAAAATAATTTACAGTCCAGAAACATGTTTTCTTACCATTCCATTTAGGAAGTTATGAAGACTTCCTGAATTTCTTTCTGAAACATTTTATATTTGGCTTAATTTTATAGCGTTCTTTTGGCAAAAGTTTTCAGACTTGTATCATACCCACTATTTATAAGATATGTATACTTAGTAAATCCAACCAAACAGTGGTGAATATACCTATTGAACTGGCAAATGGTGCTACTGGTATGATTATTATTATGATTGTCCTGATTTCAGCTGGGATAGAGTTGATTTCCATCCTAGTTGCGGGAATAGTTCTGAGGTTTGGATTTAGTATGAGGTTGTTGCTAATAACATGCTGATGTCTTTCTTGTTGCTGCATAGTGTTTGCCCTAAGGAAAGGATTTTTCTGTGATCCATGCTCTGCCAGCCTAGAAGTGCAAAAGAAGCTGGAGGGAGCATGACCAGGACAGGTGAACAAAGGGATATTCCACACCACAGAACATCAGGCCCAGTATATAAATGGTAGAAACCACAGCAGAGTGGTTTCTCAGCAAGTGGTGAGCAGGTGTACCGTGCATTACTTTTTGTTTAACTTGACATGTATGTCTCTCTTTTTTGTTATATTCCTTTTTGCTAGTAGCAGTAGAAAAAGAAGTACTTTACTTTATTTCAGTTATTAAACTGAAATGCTGTTAAACCCTGTATTTGACCTTTTTCTGATTCTCCTTCCCATCCCACATTTTGGAGGGATGGAGGGGCTGGCGAGGGAGCAGCCATGTGTTGCTTTGTTCCTAGCTGTGTTTAAGCTATGACAGAGGTCTTCAACAGCTGAGAGTGAGCTAGTGCAATTTCTTAAAATTTAAATTTTAAATAAAATCAGAAACTGTCTCTGCTCAAAACAGATCTAGGGCCCTGATTTATCAGTCAAATTTCAAACTCATATATGCTTTAGGCTTTTGTATTTTGCTTTCCACAAACAGACTGAGGGCATTCACAGGTCTCAAAAAAAACATCAAAAGGGCATAAGCAGATGAATGAGACAAGTCTCAGTGCCAGCTTCTTTCACTCAGCCTGTATGAAAAAGATGAGGACTCTTAGTTCTCTGTTATTACCTGCTTTGTTACCTGGGATCATTTTATATGGACAGGAGTGCATGGACAGGAGTGCATGCCTAGAAATGAGAGCAGCTGGCATGAGTTAACATCCACAGTCCTGTACCTGAGGGTAATTTCCTAGTCTAGCTATTTCTTACTCATATCAGAAAAATGTCCTGAAGAACCAAGACTATCTTTCAATACTTCTCCCAATTTTTTATTTTAGGACTACATACCAAACTGCTGAAGACACAGAATTTAAAAAAACGGAAAAGGAGTAATTAGTGCTTTTCATCAAGACCACTCAGATTCAACACTCTGCTCTTTTCCTCATCATGATTGTAAGCCTACTTGAGAAAGTAGGCTAACTGCCACAGACAACACAGGATGTAACAAGTAGCACTGTGATTGAAAATACAAAATTACCATCATGACCATGTAATTCTTTATGTATCGGCATCTGCTAGTATAGTTGGATGAGCTCATCTCAAACTGATAGCTGTACATGGTCATGAATCTTCTCAGAAATATGATTGATGGAAAAGTAATATACACATAGCTATGCTTGTGAGTACACTGCCAAACACACCTGCAGAGTCACAAAAATAATAGTACAGTGCCGTGCTTCTGGGAGTGAGGCTGGTTTTGCTTGACAGAATGGTGATGGAAACATAAAAGAAATTCTTCATAATCTGGAATAAAATTCAAAGCATCTCAGAGCCATCTCTGCTGATTTGGAGGCTGTTTACTCAAAGCTTAGTTTTCATCCAATTATGGGCTCACTGACAGTGAGGAGAGCAGGCCCTTGCTCAGACCGTTGCCCCAGTAGGAGCTTTTATGGCATTTCTGGAAAAGCATGTATTCTCAGCATATTTTTACTGTCAACAGAAGTGGGAAAGAAAAGGCAAAATTGATTCGCTTTGTTATTAGGTGGTGTTTAGTAGCTTATTTGCAGTAGTTCTCAGCTCCTAAAAGTAAGAGCATTTCATACTCCAGTGTAGACAGTTGCTGACTTACAATGAAGGTTTGTGTCTCTGATTGCAAAGCGAGCTGCACAGGGGTATTGGTAGACATAAAGAACTGACAGCAGAAACAGTACTCTGTGCCCTCATTAAAGAACTGGGTATCTACCCAATTAAGCTGGGGTAAACAAAGCATTCTAAAAGTCCTTTCTGCTCAGAAAGCATACAAGAAGCATACATTTTATAGCTCTGATATTAAGATGATAAAATTAAATAATCTGAATCAAACGTAGATGTTTTCAAAATTAAGTGTTTCCCTTGTTTTCACTTAATGTTAAGTGTTTTCAAGTCTTAATCAGCATGACAGAATTTTTAAACTATTTCCTTTAAAAAAATTGATAAAGTATTAATAGTGAACCTATTTGAATCTTGGGTGTTGTTTGTGTATCTTTGAGTAACCATTAGCCTTTAATATAGAAGTTATACAAATTTTTAGGCTGAAATGGCAGTACGAGCCACTGACAAAAAATAAATGTTATGTTTCTCTCCATGTCTTTGTGCACAGTAGCCTATTCTCAGATTTTTGGTGCCAGCAGTCAGCTTGAGGTTGGAGAACTGGAAGCGTGTCAGGGAGCATACTCAAGTTCAGAGGCTCTGCCAGCTCAGCCCGGCCCAGTGCCACCCTCAAGTTGGTGACAAGCATTTCTAAATCCAGACATTGGCTTCAGTTTACCTTGAGCATGTAATGCTATCATCACAAAAGGGAGCCAACATGTATCTGCCTGTTTCCTATAGCAAAGAGAAGGGTGAAGAGGCAGAAGTATTAGCTTTGATACAAATATTCTACATGGGGGGATTTTTTTTCAGGCTTAAAGGAACATTGAGGTGTGCCTTTTTTGTGTGCCTGCTTTCTTTTTAAAATAAGACTTCTAAAGTATTTGTTTATGTAGCCTTATCTCTTTTCTCTGTTACAGCAGTTTTCTGGTGTGTTACGGAAAAAAATCTGTTCAGCTTCTAACCAGATCATTCCACTTATCTGGAGATTTTTTGCTGCCTAAGGGCAGCTGTATTGGTTACCTGCAGTTCAAAAATCCTCCCAGTATATGTGCTGATCTCAAACATCGAATTAAATAGCAGTACTGCCCTTTAAAGAACATTCACTATTTCAACAGTATGAATGCACAGATGAATACATATACTTTTCAATAAAATTTTTCCTCTCCTGGCAGCAGAAACCCTTTCTTACACTTAAACTTGATTTGTTTTATTGCTTGTTAGCTTAGTTTATAGAAGATTGTACAGCATTTTTATTGCCTCATGGGTTTATTGCATTTTTTAATTGTGATATAATGTGCCAAATCCCTTGGCAAGGAGGAACTATATTATAGTTTTATAATGCTTGTTTTTTTTTGAGGAGCAAAGGCTAGGAGGAAAGAAATTCTATGCCCCAGGGTAAAAACTGGTGACCTATTTGGTTCAGCAATATAAGACTGAGGAATCTGATCTCTATATTTTTGTCTGAACATCTTTTTTTTTCTTCTGAATTGGGAAAGTTTACAATTAAAGTTTTGTTTTTATAAACAGCAGTCCTCTAAGCTGTACATGGAGGACAGTCTTTGTTGTGAATCAGAAAACACTCTCACTTAAAGGCCTGTAGGAATACATAGATAGTCTTTGCAGTTTCATTTGTAATTGCTGCAGAGAGCTCAATATGCTCCTCTGATTTTCCATGCTGCACTTTTAAAGTTAGGAGATACCATACAAAGAGGTTGTGACCAAGATCAAGATAAAATCTTGGATTTCTAGAGTAAGACTAGCCTCTCTCTATGAATCATAGAATCATAGAATGTGCTGAGTTGGATGGGAGCCATCAGGAGCATTGAGGCCAACTCCTGGCCCTGCAGAGGACTGTCCCAAGAATGACACCATGTGACAGAGAGTGTTGATCAAATGTTTCTTTTGAACTCTGTCAGGTTTGGTGCTGTGACCACTTGCCTGGGAAGCCTGTTCCAAAGTCCAACCTCCCCAGGTGAAAAACTTTCTAGACATCTAACATAATCCTATCCCAACTCCTCTTCATACCATTTTCTTGAGTCCTGTCACTGGTCACCAGAGTGAAGACATCTGAACCTGCTTCTCTTCTTGTCCTCAAGGAGATGTTGAAGCCTGCAATGAGTTCTCCTCTTCTTCAGGATGAACAGACCAAGACACTTCAGCCGCTCCTCGTACATCTTCCCCTCAAGAGTGTTCACCATCTTTGTGGCCCTGCTTTGGACACTGTAATAGCTTTATGTTTGCCTTATATTGTGGTGCCCAAAACTGCCCCCAGAACTTGAAGTGAGCGCACCCTAGTGCAGAATAGAGTGGGGCAATCCCCTCCCTTGCCTGCCTGGCCATGCTGTGCCTGATGCACCCCAGGACAGGGCTGGCTCTCCTGGCTGCCAGGGCACTGCTGACTCATGTTCAACTTGCCATCAACTGGGACCTTTCCCCAGCACTGCTATCCAGCGTTCTCTTTCCCCAGTCTATACACACAAGCAGGGGTGCCTCACCCAGGTACAAATTGCGGCACTTGCCCTTGTTAAACTTCATGTGGTTGGTGATTGCCCAGACCTCTAATTTTTCAAGGTGCCTCTGAATGAATCAATTGAGAACATGTAACAATTGAGAAAATTGACAGCTCCTCCCAATTTAGGGTTGTCACCAAACATAGTATCCCTTTGAGTCCCGTGTCCAAGTCATTAATGAAGATGCTGAAGAAAACTGGGTCAAGGATGAAGCCTTGTGGGACCCCATTAGTGGCTGGACACCAGCCTGATGTCATGCCTGATCTGTGAGTCAGTTGTCCACCCACCACATAGTACAGTTGTACAGCTGTATGCTGGATATTTTGTTCCAGAAGGACACTGTGTACAATCATATCAAAAGCTTTGCTGAAGTCCAAAAATATTACATCAGTTGTCTTCGCTTGATCAACTGGTGCATTACCTTGTCATAAAAGGAAATCAATTTTGATAAGCAGAATTTTCCCCTTATGAAGCCATGCTGGCTGTGACTGATGACGGCTCTGTCCTTCAGGTGTTTTTCAATATTTCACAGAATAATCTATTCCATTATTTAACTGGGCACTAAAATAAGACTGACAGGACTCTAGTTTCCATGTTTCTCCTTCTTGCCCTTCTTGAAAACTGGGAAAACCTTCCCCAGCTTCCAGTCAGCTGGGACATTTACAGATTCCCAGGACTGTTCAAAAATCATTGGGAGGGGCTTTGCAATGATATCAGCTAGATCCTTGAGGATCCTTGGATGAATCCCATCAATCCCCATAGTTTTACTGGAATTCAGCTGGAGCAGCAGATCCTGCACAATTTCAGGGTTCATTCATTGTTCATTCCCACAGCCCTAATCCTCCAGCTCATGGAACTGAAGCACCCTTGGTCCCTCATCTGTGCTGGAGAGAGGCAAAGAATGTGTGAAACACCTCTGCCTGGTCCCTGTCCCTGTTTGGGAGGTGACCATCCTTATCCTGTAACAAACCAATGTTATTTTGCACTCCCTTTTGACATTAATATATTTGAAAAAATCTCTTTTTTATCTTCAGCTACAGCAACACAGTCAGAAAACATAGGTCAAAAGTCACTGCCGTATCTATAGTAGTCTACAGTTTAATTTCCGTTGCTAGTTTTGGGGGGGGGGGTTGTTTTTGTTTTAATTTAGTGGAAATTGGTTTTTGTTCCAAAGCTGTACACATGATAAGTCATTATGTCCTGAATAAAATAATATTGTGTTTATTTTGATTGTATTCTTGTTTCTTTTTTTTTCCAGTTTCTCTTCTCTTCTCTTCTCTTCTCTTCTCTTCTCTTCTCTTCTCTTCTCTTCTCTTCTCTTCTCTTCTCTTCTCTTCTCTTCTCTTCGTTTTGATTTTGTCTCACACTGCAGCTCATTGTGTTCTGAAGACAGTAAGGTATCTAGAGGAATAAACTTTCTGTAAAGTTTTACCAGCTCATTGTTGGATTATCTGAGGAATGCTATTGCTGTAATTATTAAACAATATGGCATATTAAAAAATGGAAATGAAAGTATGATTTCCAGATGAACTTTTTCTGTTTAAGACTAGAAGTTGAAATTAAATCTGACATTGCAAGGTTTACTTTCAATGCTTGTAGAAGTTCATCTGCAGTCAATCAGTATGTCAGCTTTTCCCACCCCACTGAGCTTCCCAGAGAGACCCTGAGCATTGAGTAGTATCATCTCCATCAACAAGCATCGTGACGTGTCAGAGGTCCTTAAATAAGAATCTTGAAAGTTTATATACTTTTTATTGCTGCTTAAATGGATCATGCAGGAAAAGACATTTAAATGACATTCTGCTCTTAAAAATGTAAACTGTCTTTTGTGTTATGCCAGTACTAATGTGCCATGACAGTAGAAAAGAAAAAAAAAGAGTAAAATATATATATATAGGATACGTAAAGGGTAATTAAGACAATTATCTGACAAAAATCAACTGCTTAAACAAATAACTGTAGTGACCCAGTCATAAATGAAGTATTTTACAATGGAACTCCTTTTTGAGGCTACCTGTCATATACACAGGATACTCCCAACACACACTGTGAGTCATTACTGCATTCTAACTAAAACAAGAAAATGTCATAAAATGCTCAACGCAAAGTTTCTATAAAGTTTTACAAATATGATCCTAAAATTGTAGACATGATTGTCTTAGAGAACATATTAGTTGTTCTTATTTCTCATGCTCACCTTATGCCACATGGTGGCTAAGTAACTTGTGCCTTTTCCTAATCAGTGGTCAATGGATAACTCATCATTTCCTTAGGATGACTTTTAATTCAGCCTTCATCTTCCAGGACAGATTCGGCACAGCTATTTTTAGAAGGAAGAAAAAATCACTTGATTACTGCTATTTTGGAAGTGCAATAGCTGTCAGCAGACAGAAACCTCTATATTTCATCCAGAAGATAAAAGTAGGTCAAGCAGCCTTTTTTCATGCAGACAGCATTCAGTAGTTCAGACTGGGGTGAGAGTTTGGCTGACACTTGCCACTCTCAAGGCTTTAAGCAAAAGTCAGTTCGATTTTGTTGACACTGTTTTCCTCACAGTCCTGTAATGCCTTCTTGTTAATGAATGCACTTGTTCTTCCTGCAGCAAAATGTATAATCTAGAAAAACACTCTGCTGACATATCCATCTCCATGATAATGTTCCAAGGGATTTGCATACTGGAGGTATATAACAGTTTGGCATTTCATTTCAGGCTGCCTCACAGCTAAACAGAGTGCTCAAGTTTTGTCACTGAGGTCAGGGTCAATCTACTACCAAGTGCTTGCTGATCATTTAAAGGGCTCCATTGCATCTGATTCACTGACTGGCTGCTTCTGGCCAGGCCCAGCTGCAGAAGACTCCAGTCCTGCATTCAGCAGTTAGTAGGGCTACACTCAAAAGGATCCAGCAGAAATGGCTTTTTCCTCTCTGCTTTTTGTCCAACTGCTCAGAAAATAAAATAAAGGCAGAATCTCAGAGTCATAGAATGGTTTGGGGTAGAAGAGAACTTTGCCTTACTCCAATCACCCTTCACTGAGTAGGATACCTTCAAGTAGACCAAGTTGCTCAGAGCACTGTCCAACCTGACCCTGAATGTTTCCAGGGATGGTGCATCTGCCACCTCTCTGGGCAACACTTCTAAGTGTTTCACCACCCTTACCAGAAAAGCTTTCTTCCTTATATGTAATCTAAAGGAACCCTCTCTTAGTCTGAAACCATTATCCCTTGTCCTATCACAACAATCCCTGCTAAAAGACCTGTACCCACCATTCTTATATGGCCTCTAAGTACTGAGGACAGAAATAAAAGTGTGTGCTTCCTAGTGTTGGCAAAACCAGAAATCATTTATCTCTTTCTAGCTCTTTTGGTTTATTTGGTTCTTGTAATTTCCTTTTTAAAGCAGCAGTTTAAAAAGTCTGGCAATTTTTTTTATTTTTCAGTGCAAAAATTTGGAAGTTGTTAAATTTTACCCCAAGTAAGTTTATTCTAATGGAAATCTGTTTTCATTTAAAAAGCTTGATTGTGGGGGAAAAGTTATGAAGTTCTGCTCAATTGTCAAGATCTCAATCTCACATCACAAATGTGAGATCACAGTTTTGAAGCATCCAAAATAAGCAACTAGTTCAGACTAATGAGTTCCAAAACAAACTAATATTGGTCTTTAATGCTATAAATTTTTTTCTTTTTTTTTAAGGGAATGGATGGATTACATTACCTTGCCAGTACTGCCTACTATAATCTATAGCTACTCAAAGAACTCTTATATAGCTACTCAAAGAACTCTTACACTGTTGTTTAAACAAACCAAACATTTTTTTTTTGTTCTTTGAAAGTTTTCTTTGAAAAAGAAGAATGACAGAGCAGTACAAAAGATTCACCCCCTTAAATTTATATGTCTCTAGCAAAATATCCAAAGGAAAAAAAAAAAAAAAGGTTTTTTTTCATTTGCTTATTTGATACACAAAGAATTTTTTAAAACAAATCTTACATCCATTTGTTGTTGGGACATTTCCAGTCTTCTGTGATGTTGTTGGAAATGGAGAAGTGTAAAATGGAAGCTTCTGTTCTAGCAACTCTATAACTTGACACAGAAATAAAAGCCTTTTACAGGGATTCCATTTGTATTCACTCTGGATTTCAAAATTATTTCCATCCACTGACAGCTCTGGAATAAGTGTACTTGTAAATGCAAGATGTGCAGATGTCAGGAGAGGCTGCCAAGAGTCTGGGAAAGCAGCAGAAGCTGGTGTTGTCTGGTTTGATCAGGAAGGGGTTGACAGTCAGACAGTGAAAAGATCCATTTTGTGTGACAAGAAATATTTCCATATATAGAGCATCAATATGTGTGATCCTTATTTTTTCTGAAACTTGAATGCAAGTGTGCCCGTGAGGATTTGTCTGCATATTTAGAATGGAAAAAGACACTGCGGCCTGGAAGATCAGCAAAGAGGATGTCAGGGAGCTGAAATAATAAACACATTGATGCTGGAATTTTTGCTTTGTTTCTTCATTCATATTCCACTTGGTATAAATACAGTGAATTTTTAACTATGGAAAGGAGGGAACAGTTTGGAAAGTATTTTATATAGTGGGAAGACATCACTTCATTTCAGCTTGAGGGATGAGGTGCAGTCATTAGTTTTGTACTCGTTTCACTTCAAATACATAAGTACAAGAAGTACTTGCCAATAAATATTTTCATGTACATTTGTTAAAAAGTCTGAAAATATATTACTTAAGATACTCAATACCTAGTATTTTTTTGTAGTCTAATGGTGGAGACAAGTGATTTGGAAATTTTACAAGAATTTTGTTTCATTAGTGGTTTAGTTTCCAAATTTTCTGCTCTGTAGCTTTAGGTATTATTTTAGTTGTTCCTGTGTGCAAATCAAGCTGCCTAGAAAACTTGTGAGCTTAAAAAGAGGCCTCTTAGGTTTTTTTTACCTCTTAGGTTTTTTTCAATGACATTTAAATTTCAGAATTCAGAAAGTAATTAGAACTATATGGTTTATTGTCCTATTACCTAACATAAGTTAGCCTTGCACTATGATTCTCATTAGTCAGTAAGGGATAGCAGCATGGTCGCTGGTGTGCAAAATATCTGAGGAGACCTATGTATGGTAAACATTTGTGTAGTTGGTGCCACACTATTCCTTCCATGAGCTCAGATGTGGAATCTGTCCTTAGAAGAATGGCAAGAGGAAACTGGAAGGAGAAAGGAAGGTGAAGGTGTTGGGAAGAAGGCTCCTGCTACACCTGAACATTTGCAGGTACTGAAGAGATTCACTGCCCTCATGTTTAGGAGGAGCTGACTGTGCTTTCCTGCAGTGCATATGAACCCTGGACCACAAAGGAGCAGCAGGAGAAAGCAGCAGCTGATAGCAGTAAATGACTCCCTGCTGCAGAGGCCAGAGGTCCCCGACCTGTTCTACACACAAGTTTGCTGCTTTCCAGGGGCTCAAGTTTGGACTGTTCTATAGCAGCTGATGAGCTTAACTAATTCAAAAATCTTCCTTCAGTAAAAGTCTTATGGTAGTTTTTGTGAGGGTAACTAATAATATGGCTTATTTTTCATGGACTTTGACACAAGATTCCTTATCATGTCACCAAGGCTCTTGCAGTTTGTGCTACTGAGTCATAATTACTTTTGAACTTTTGACTGTAGTTCACAATAACATTACTTATAAATATATAAATATAGGCAGTTTAAGTGGTTGAGCCCTGAGGTAAACTAGAGTGACATCAACTTTTCTCACATCTCACAGATACTTATGATATTATTGATTACAGGCTCAGACTGCACTACTACTATCTTTCCTTATTTTAGGTATTCATATTTTTTTAATTCTTGCTCTTCCTCAATATGCCTGAAATGCAATTTCAGTCACCAGAAAGGAAATAAAAATACATTCCTTGTGCACAAACTAGAAAGAAAAATTACAGTGGTCTGAGAAAGAATGTATATGTATATAGTTTTAAGACTTCCATGGTTTTGTATCATCAGTGTACTCTTACAAAATTGCCACTGTACAGCTGTAGTATACCATTACACTGATAGATACACTGTTTTTTTAACATTGTTGAAAAGATTAACTATGTAATATGTAGGATTTTAAAACAAAGGAATGTGTAGTATGATCATTTAAATGATTCTTTCCTTTGGTGTTTTGAGGATATGTGTATTTACCAAGTAAAGGAAATAAACATTCATATTTAATATTTTTTGGTGTAAAAGTGGTGTTAAATTATACATGTAACATTAATAATACAACTTTACAGAAGAATAAATATTTTCATTTGAAAACACCCCTGCACCCTGTTCAGTATCTAAATGGGGATTAATAAAAATTCCATGTTTTTGCCAGCAGCTATTAGATGGAATGACCCACTTATTGGAAACACATCTTCATTTAGTTCTTGCTTGTATCATCTAAAAAACCAAACAATTTATACTGGGTATCTAGGTTCATTTCAGTCATAAGAAGAGAAAGTGAATAGTTCATCCTTTCTGAAAACTGATTCATTCCTTCTTTTATAGCAGAAGAAAGAGTGAGAAGTGGGAGACAGAGGCATGGAAAAGACTTTTTACCAACCTGAAGCCTTCTTTCTCTTGCTCTGTGAGGGTGAGACTTAAACAACTCAAATTTGAAAAAGCAGCTGATCTAATGGCAGAGTATTACTGTTTCAATTATTATAAAGAAAGCCTATAATGCTGAATTTTAACTTCTAATGGATTAATTGTAGGTAAGATTAAAAAAAAAAAATCCAAACATACAAACTTTTAAACAACATAAAAGTAGAAGAGTAAGAGCACTGTATGGAAAATGTACATTTTGAAATTCTTTATTCATTTTATGCATTCAAAAAATCCCTTTCTGGAGTGTCTGAACTGTATTTAATTTTGTTCCACTGAAACTATAGCTTGTTGTCCATTTCCCTGGTACAGGAAAGACATTTCAGTATATTCAAGGCTGTTACAAGTAGGTTTTATTATTTTAAATGGAAAAAAAATCTTCCTAAGGCTTTTACATATATACATATAAACATATACAGACATATTTGAATATGCATATACAAGTCAATAACTATGTGTGCAATTATTTATAAATATGTAATGTTAAAGGTACATAATGAAAGGTCATAGGGTGGTTTAATTGTACACTTTTGCTGCTTATAAACTTTAGATTGAGGGACTTTTCTCTTGGCAGCTGAAAAATAAAGAGAGATAAAAGAAATAGCTGTACTGCTGGCAAGCTACTCACATTTATCATCATCCTGGGCTGACATTGTGGAGGAAAGTCTCAATACATATTTAATTAAACTTCGTGTTCTTCCTCAAATGAGGGCTTAGGATATAGGGAAACATAAGATGAAATGTGTGCTGCAGCTGAATTTAGCATAATGCATCTATGACTCTCAGTTTTGGAAGGACTCCAGATCTAAATAACTGGCAGCTAAAAAAAAATGTGGGGCTGGGGGCAGGGAGGATTATCCTGTTTACAAAAAAGCTCTTTTATTTTAGTGATATCTGGAGTTATCTTTTATTGCTTTTAATTTGGTAGAATTAGAATCAGAAATGAAGATTTAATTTACCTCAACATAAAACGAATGAAACTAAATTAGAGTAATCATAAAATTATAGTAGCAACCAAAAAAGTAAAAGAGAATTACCACTCTGTGAATGGAAGAGCTCTTTTATGAACATCAGAAGTAGCACCATGTCTCAAATTGAAACAAAGAATATAATAAAAGAGGAGAAATTATGGCTGCTTCAGTGTAAATACAAATATCTTGTGACCTATTTCGGATTATCACAAAAAAAACCAATATAAGGGAACAGTAATTATGGACTATCTAAATACAAAAAAATATCATGTTATGCTCAAGGTAGAGAGTTACTCCAATATTTTTTCCCTTCAACGCCTTGGATTCAAGGCTTACAAAAACCTGCAGACGTAAAGAAATTGTTTACATATTTCTTGGCACATATTTTCAAGACAGAATTTCAAAATTATTTTCCAAGAAATTAGAGTTCTGCACATGGTCTGCATTAACCAATATCCCAAATAAAAAGTTAAGCCTATTCTCAACTTGTTAGCGCTCACTCCAGTACAAACTGTGAAACCTTCACCTTCCCTTTCCTTTTTGAAGATATATTTCCATTTTCAGATACCCAAAATGCATAATATAAGACAGTTAATGCACACTTTGACATTTCCTGCCCATCCCCCAGATGGTGAGAGAAGCCAGTGTTTTCTGTAAAGCATTTAGATGCTTGTCTATGGAAGTGAATGCTTATTGTTAGGTCTATTTCTGAACAATTTTTTCTCATCCTTGAGACCAGCAGAGAGGTTAGAGCCCTGTCAGCTCATCACAATGTCCTTCACCATCCCTCTTCTTCTCAAGGAAGGACTAAGTGTTGACTTTCACATTTTTAGGGAGAGTTTTTAGATGTGACTGCCACACCACAAAACAGAGAGAGCTACTAGGAATGACTAAGTGGTTTTTTTTTTTAATAAAAATTGTAGTTGTATTGTTAACAAGGCTTTTCTGCATTAATAATCTGGACTATTAAATTGAAACATGAATGGGACTAACAACAAATTCTTATCTCTCTGTAATTGTTGTATTTATTTTTGCTTTTTAGAAGATTTTGAAGCATAAGAATTTTTTTTTCCTACTTTTCTAAGTACAGAGTAGCTTTCCTTCCTTACAGTATACCCCAGCAAAAAGAAATTTTCCATGGTAAATGTTATATGGTTTGTGATTATGTGATTATATACACCTTAGATAACTTTCATTGAGTATTTCTGAACTGAGTGAAGCATGGAAGCATTCCAAATTAATTTGTAGCTCATATTGCTTTCATTTTTGCTTTTGAATCCTCTGGTACTAGGAAGAATAATGAGTTTGGGCCTCATATTTGATCTTCCCGAGGAAGTTTTTCAATGAAACCAATGAAACTGCTGTGATTCAAAGAAAGCTCAAAGCTTATTCATGGTCTGAGCATGACTACTGGATTGTAGTTACCATGAATTCAGGTGTCATTTAGTCCTTTTCCAGTTGATTTGTGAGTTGTGATGGAGCTTAGTCAATTGCTAAGTGCCCAGGTGCTCAGATGGAGTGCATGTGTGTGTACTTGTCTGTAGGTAGCTGTGGCACTTGCACTCAGGAGCCACTTCAAGTATTTATGTGTAGATACAAGATTTAATAGCTGAGAAGCAGAGCTACTGTTTAATTTATGCGCTGTCAGGCTCAGTTTTAGAGAACAGCCTTCCTAACTCAATGACCAACAAAACATATAAAATCATAATTTTAAAACTTAAAACACGTAAATGAACATTAGACAGAATCTTCATGATTTTTAATCTGCAAGGAGAAGATAGCATTAGATAGCATTACAATTTTGTGATATCTTTTGAATAACTAAAATCATATTTGTTGAATGTGCATGTGCACATGCATGTGTCCATACACATATTATTAGGTTTCTTAAAACAGCTGCTTTGATACATACCACCCCCGAGGACATATATAGTAAGTAGCTTAATGGTAGTGTGGCAAAAAGTGGTCCTCATACATCCTTAGAGACGTTCACTGAAGAGCACATAAGACTGCAAAATCAAATAAAATTTAATGTTGTTGTAACTGTTTTGGAAATTTTTTTTTGAGAAAATTGTATTTTGTTTGGGCAAGGTTTCCTCTGTGTCTGCAGACAGACATAAAGGGAGACTGCGGAGCCAACAGGTGATGGATGGCAAGTGTCTTTGCTCTGCATTAGAATCTTCTCTCTGATGCCTGAACTTAACTCAGAACCTGTAAATAATGGGGGCAGCACAGAAGGCCTACAGAATTAAACATATTTTTCTTAACAACAAAAGCTTTATTACGTTATAAATTTTCCACAGACTAAAACAAGGAATGTCCACCATTTTGATAAGTGTCCTTCTGACTCTTGGTCAGACAAAAATCTCAATGTAACAGTCCATTTCTGTATACAGTTTAAAGGCAGAGTTGCTATTCTTAAAATGTATTTATAGTCTTTGTGGTGGCAAAGGAATAATACAGAAGATACAAAGGCAAGAGGAAAATCATAGAGAAGAAATGCATCAAAACAGTGGTTGGCCAATATTCTGGTTGCTGCTTCACTGTTGTGTGACAACATGAAAAGCATGCTGTCAGCTCCTCAGCTCTTATCTAATAACCTTTCTGTTTTACCACTGTGAAAGGTACTCAGTAATATTGTCATGGTAATTGCCAGAGTACAGGACCATCATTTCCTACCTCATAAGTAGAAATCTACTTGATAATTTGTGAAATTGCAAATTCTAAGGTGTATAAAAGAACTTATTGATAGGAAAGAAAGCAATGACACATCAGCATGGAACACTACTAGGGTTTTCATAGCCCTGAAAATGCTTTTTATAACAGGCATTTTTTGTTAGTAATTTTTTGTTAGTTTTCTTTCCTTCCAAATTTGTCTTGAACTGGGACAATACACTCTAGTTCAAGTAATAAAACTCTACTGGATCTTAAGATGATCATAAAGGATTCCTATATTTTGGGATTTTTTTGGAACAATGCGTTTTGTTTAAGGAACCTGCAGTTTCATATGCCTGCCACTTCTGATGATGTTCATTACATCGTGATATAATGAACAGAACAGTAAGTTTAGTCAATGAAATTCCATTTTTCATCATCTCACACACATTAATTTCTTACATGACTGTAGAATTCTTCATCTGTTAATCTGACTCCAGACAGCTGGGAGATGAACATATCCATAGAAGAACAGCGTGTCCACAGGCAGAAAGCTGCAGTAAATATCAACAACTGGGAATAAATTTAAAATTTATTTTAGCCGAGATTGCGCAATCCCACATGTATTTACCAGTTTTTCACTGATGTCATTATCTCAGCCTCTTGAGCTATAATGATAGCACACTTTGCAGAACTGTGAAAACAGGAAATTTTATTTTTAAACTTCTAGTGCTTTTTGAACTGGCTGTTGGATTTTAATTTTCTACAAGACTTAGTCACTTCTGAATTATGTTATTTTTCTCCATAATATGCTCATTTCCTGATATATATTGGCACCAGCTTAAGATCTGATGCTGCACACTCTGGGAAAATCAGACATATAATGAAATATCGTTAGCTATTTGGTTGAAGTCACAAAATTTTATCCCTGTGTGACATTTTTTTTTCTTTTTTGCTATTTCATATTTTTATACAAGTTTAGACAAATTGAGCTAACTAATTTAAAATCAAATCAGAAGTTTTACTCCTGAAATAGAATTTATTAAATTCCCTAAATAATTTCTTTTAAACAGAATATTGTGATGATATAATATTGGCTGTCAACCAGAAGCATAGTCATATATTATGTCTTTTTCATTCAAAATTTATGCACTAAGTTCAACTACACAAACATGGGCTAAGTAAACATTTATAAAGCTTTGCTGATCTGTGCACTTACTTATAAAATGAAAAAAAGTTTTGTAAACTAGGAAGAAGGAAGAAATCATATCCTTAACTGTATATCTAGAGCGGGTATTTGCATATATCTGAATAATATTTCTGTAATAAAGATTTTAAAAAAGGGACCTAGGGTGAGAAATGAGACATATTAAAGGAAACTGAAAGGTATACCATTTACTGATTTATATAAAAGTGTATTATCTTAGTTCATATATATAGTTTTTACCTTAGTGTTTGTATTTATACCTTATAAATGTGAACCTCTCTGCATAGGCAATAGAAACAGGTAAACCTTAGATGAGACTCATCCCATCTTAAAAAGAATTTTTCAGGTATTTCAGATGAACTACTTATAGCACAACCTTGAGGATAAGTGGAGCACAACTCTCAGGTTAGTTTCTGTGGGATGGCAATATTTAGGTAGTGTATTTCTAGAATAAAAATTCTCAGTTCAGTATGATTGAGAAAAGAAGGCACATCTTAGAAGAGCAGAGATCTGAACATCCAGTCTGTCTTTGGTGTCTGTAAAAAATAAGATGACACTATATTCAGAAGTTAAGCCAGGCAAAGACCTTTTTCCAGAAGGCTGTAACAAACCTTTGTTCATCTGTGCTAGTTTTACTCATTTCTAGGTTGTAAATATGAAATAATTATGACATTATATACTTTTTGGAACAAAAATGTGCTACCTCTGTCTATAAATATGGCAACTAACAAATAAAGAATGATCTGATCCATAGAACACAAAATGAGTTTTTAAGGGTAAATTTTATGTTGTTAAGTATTAAAAGAAAAACCAAAAAAAACTAACCAATCAACCTGCAAAGAAAACAAGAAGCAAAACAGAAAAAAAGCCCCCTAAAAAGCTAAAACAAAACTAAAAGAAAACAAAAGAAAACAAATAAACAAAGAACACACAAAAAAACCAAAACCAACCCCAAGACACATTATCAGAACAGTTTGTACAAAATATCCCCTCAGAACTGCCACACTTTTCTCTACTTTTGTACATAAATTGAGGAATAGCCAACATCTTTCTTCTTTTTGTCCTTTTTAATTCTGGAAAACAACTTGTTTAGAATTCAAGTGACAAGCAAACAAAGTAATCTGTCTGCACTAATAACTAACAATAGTGTTGCTATTCTTCGAGGATGAAATAAAGTAGTGTCCAGAGTAAAGGTAAGAATGTATATTTTTCTATTCCAGAATAAGGAATTTAATTGGCCAAAGACTTGATAGTTTTTGTAGAGCTTCGGTTTTCTTTAAATAAAATTCCTCAGTAGGTTTTAAGGATTTTAGATCAGTTATAAAGAACCAAAAAGCAAAATATTATTGTCAGCCAGAAGGTCCCAGAACTGCTGACCAATGTTGTCTTTTGTCATTCCTTCGATAGTCAGGCTTCCCATTTTCTTCCATTTGGAGGTTTATGTCAGTCTCTGTGATTTTATGCACCGTTGACCGAGTTGGTACCTCTTAATGAAAACCACACAAACACCATAAATTTTGATATTTTTGCTATCAAGATATTAATGCATTTATTTTTGAATTAGTTGAGTATTTAAATTATTAATTTTAGATTTATAGAATTTTAATTTATATTTTTGCTTTTACCACTTTCTGTAACTATGATTCAATCGCTTCCTCTAAACTGTTTTCCTACTAAGAATATAACAAAAATATTTTTCAATTTTGTACACAATTATGTCATTACATTTTCATTTTTTTACAATTGGAGAATATATTATTCTTAATTATCCATAATTTGCACAGCAATCTCAGACTTGGCAATAGGTTTCTTTTCAGAAAACTGGTTCAGAGTTGTCCCATTTTTCTGCAACCCTCCTCCCTAGGGCTCTGATGTCTGTAATTTATGCCCTAGTTTGGTGCCACATTGCTCTGTGACTTTGACCCAGTCTTACTAGCAGTTAAGTTGTGAGAAAGTCTGTGAAAGGAAGAGAAATAAAACAAGTAAAAGCACAGACAAAAGTACAATTGCTGAGACAGTATTAGCAACACAATGGTTCACAAGAAGAAACACTGATGTGAAAGTTTACAAAAATCCCTAGGATAAGGTCAAAGAATCAGAAGGCAAGAGGTCAGAGCCCTCGGCAATTCCTCTTGACTCTGGCTGCCTAGCATGCAGACACTCATCAAGGATGGGGAACGTAATAAGGCTTAGCAGAGGAGTTTGCTAGTCCTGGTGGTTTAATCTATCTCTTGGTCAATAAATATATTTGAACTCTCAGTTGCGTATATTCTGTTTACAGAATGTCCTTCAGATTGGCAAAAACTGTCAGAAGAAGGTGATTTGGAAAGGAAACATTACCACATAATTGCAATTTGTGTCTTTTAATGTAAGACTAGGATTATAGATATCACAGAAGCAGATGCCTGTGTTGCATTGAAGTAGCATTTCTGGTAGCAGTATTATCACAAAACACACGGATGTAAAAACCAGTTCTCTCCCAAAAATTTCCTCCAAGTCCAAGTTGAGCCATACTAAGGTATTATGTTTATAGACAAGAAATATTTAATATATAAGTCTAATTACTGAAGTCTTATTTTGTAATGAATACTAAAGTCATTCAAGTCTTGCATTGACATCCAATAATTGAGATCTAAATTTCAAATGATGCCAAAAAGGAGAAATCTGGAATCAGAGAGAAACAAAACCATTGCAGTAACAGGTTTGTTATTTAAAAGTGTCTCTAATTGCCGTTTAGGTCCAGATATGGTTAGTAGTCTAGACCTTGCAATTTGGATGTTGAGGAAGAAAACCAAATTTCTTTTTTAAAGCTATTTGTAACAATAAAATAAAAATAAAACCCCTGTATCAAAATGAACAACCATACCCTGGAAAGCCATAGTAAAACTTGTTTAAAATTTTTTTGCTCTACTAAACTATATAAACAATGATCTCATTGACTTTGTACAACAAATTATAAATTTCCTACTAGAAGTTCTAGAATGTGCTTAACTTAAAAAAAAATGAAAACTGTCTTGAAAAATTAGATGAAGAAAAATGGAACTAAAAAGGTTTTTGTAATTATATGCATTTCCAAGGACATTCCATGAAATTTTGTTATGTTATTTATTCTGCCTGAGCACAGGCAACAGGTAACTCACAGCTCCTCCAGGTTAGACGATTTGTTAGAAGCCCTAATGAATTTCTTAATTTTATGGTGACAAATGTATTCTTGTAGAAATGTTACCTTTATGTCCATTTCTCTCCTCCTGCATACAGTACATAATCATCTTTGAAACACCTGAAAACTGGCAAAGACTGCAATTGGTAGGTACGGAATCTCTTTCTTAACTGAGCTATTATTGTTATTATTATGAATAATAATGACATAAAGTAGTCTAAATATTTCAGATAAAGTGGTAAGTAATTACCCTGAACACACAATCAAGCCTTCTAGACCTTTGTGATCAGAGGCAATTACATCTAAGTTTACAAAATAACAGCAGGTATTTATAAGTAAAAAAAAAGGTAGAAAAATCACAGTTTTCATTGTACCACCATAATTATCAAAATGCATTTTCTTTTCTGTTTGATTTTGCTAGAAGAAAGAATTTCTTTCTTTTGAAATGCAAAAAGGAAAAAAAAATCTGTTAACTTTTTTGGATATACATATATTAAAAAAATTGTTTCTCCTCCTCATCAGAAATTCAGATCCTGTGTTTACAAAGTGCCATGTAATTTCTGCCGAGGAACTGCAGCAAGGAGATAACTTTTTAAACCAATATTTTTTTAAATTATTTTCAGCAGATGCTTTACATTCCTTCATCTGTCTGAGGAGCCTAGCAGCTTACATGAAAACAAGACAGCTCTGTCATCTTTCAAGACTCTGCAGGTAAGAGTATAATCTTTCCCCTAATTACTACTGATGTAAGATAAAACATAGTGTAGTTTTATAGGGTTTTGACACACTGAAACATAAAAGGCTCTTAAGTGGCTCTGTGCTCCCTTTTCTATAAGGTCAGGTAGTTTTCCTAATCACTTTAGTCAGTTGTATTAACCTTCAAAAACTACTTCCGTTTAGTGTAGTTAGGATAGTTAAACCTCTAAAGGCTAATTTATTTTTTGCTTCTAGGCAATCAGAATCTTGCCTTGTTTTGCTAGGCTACATAAATTTAACCTGAGTGTAATTTTGACCTATTTGATATTACTGGAGTGTTGATGTGACCTCTCAGAATGAAAAATTTTCTTCTTCCAATACTGAGTGGCAGGTAGAAATTAAACTAAAAATAAAGCAAAACAAAGGACAAATTAAGGAAAAAAAGCAGGTTTTAAAGTGTAAACACAGGAACTGGAACTAGCATTCAAATATGTTTTGAAAAATCCTGCTATTTTATAAGAGTTTGAGGAGTCGTTGGATACTATCTGTGTCACCTTAATTACCTTTGCCTGCATGCATGAGATATCGGTGGATAAAATTAGGCTTTATAGTCAATGGAATCATATGACAGAGCTCCCTTCTCCTGAGGTGACACCAACAGAAAGCTGATTTTATGAATTTATAGGGTATGGTGCAAAAGAAAAGAGCTAGGTGGGAAGGGAGTGAAATTTCAAAAGAAAGTTCTGTAAATGAAAGCAAGCTTGTATGTGTCTTCAGTGAAAGTGGGCACACCAAAAAGTCTCCTCCTTGTGACATCAAGAGACTATGTGAAGCATGTGAACACACTCATGACTCCAAAACCAAAGTAGTAAAATGACTAAAGAATAAAACAGATATAATAGAATTTTTCATTTAAAATACACATAGTCACCTACAATCACCTCTAGTCTAACTACTTGACCTCTTCAGGTCTGACCAAAAGTTTAAACATGTTATTCAAGGGCATAGTCCAAATGCTTCCTAAACACTGATAGGCTTCGAACCTAGGCTACCTCTCTAAAAAGCCTCTTTCAGTGCTTGCCCACCTCCTCAGTAAAGAAATGCTTCCTAATTTCCAGTCTAAATTTCCCTATGTGCAACTTGGAACCATTCCCACACACTTCCTACCACTGGACAGATACCAGGGAAAAGGGAAAAGCATCTCCATTTCCACATTCCTTCCTCAGGAATCTGTAGAGACCAACAAAGCTATCCCTTGGCTCTCTTTTCTCCAAGCTACGCAAGCCCAAAGTGCTCAGCCTTCCCTCACAGCACAGTCTCTCCAGCCCTTTCACCAACTTTGCTGCTCTCCTCTGGATGAATTCAAGGGCCATCATGTCCTTCTTAAATTGTGGGGCTGAGAAGTTCACACAGTACTCAAGGTGAAGCTGTATGAACACTAAATACAGCAGAAAAATAATCTCTTTTGACCAATTGGTTAAGCTGTGTTCATTGCACCCCAAGATGTAGTTTGCCCTCTTGGCTTCAAGGCCTACACACCAAATCTGCTGAAAATCAGCACACCCAGATCCCTTTCTGCCAGACTGCTCTTCAGCCACTTATTTTCCAATTTATAATATTTGTGGGGCATTAAATTATCCTATATGCAAAATACAGCATTTTGACTTGTTCATTTTCATCCCAGAAATCATTGCCTAAAACTCCAATCCACCTACATCAATCTGCAAGGCCCCCTGGCCCTCAATACAGTCAGCACTTCCCAGTTTGGTATCATCACCAAACTTGCTAATGGTTCTTTCAACTCTTGCATTCAGATAATTGATAAAAGTATTGAGAAGAATTCATCCTAGAACTGAAAAATGAAGAACACTAGCCTAATGTTTCCACACAACAATTTCAGCTCTGCCCTTCAGCCAGTTCATCACCCCATGCACCCAGCATCCCTGCTCCTGGCTTTTCCTGGTAGGAAAAATGCTCTAGGCCCATAAAATCTTCATGACCTCTTTTGGACTCTCTTCATTATGCCAATATTTCTTATCCTGTGGAACCTGGAACTGGATATAGTACCCCAGTATGCCGCACAGGGGTACTCTTGTCCTTGGCCACAAGGACTATTTGCTTGGAGCTGTGGGAGGCAGGACTGCCAGGTCCTTTTTTACCAAGCCACTTGGTCAACAGGGCATAGGCAGCCCCTGTGTGTACTGGTGCAGTGGATTGTTCCTCTCCAGGTGCAGGACTCTAAATCTGTCCTTTGCTGAACTTCATGGGCTTCCTGTCAGTCCTTTTCTTCATCTTGTTGCAGTTCTTCTGGATAGCAGCATGACCCTCTGGGATATCCCTCTTTCCAGGTTTGTGTCATCTGATGAGACTATGTTTCTCTCCATCATCCAGCTCATTAATGTAAATTAATGTAAATTAATTAATGTAAATGTAAACTACATTAATGTAAATTATATTAATGTAAATGTTGATCAGGATTGAACTCTGGGCAACCAGGATTCCTGGCTACCCTGCTAGGCAGTTACTGGCCTCCAACTAGACGTCACACTTCTAATTCTGTTATTTAAAAAAAAAATCTCTGTCTTCCCTCTGTTTCTGGAAAAAAACCCCAAACTAATTATTTGTTTTGTAAAGCACCATGCTGTTAGGAAAATGTGAAACATCCCAAATGCCTAAAGATGGGTCAAATTAAACAGATTTAGGTTAAAAAAATAGTATTGTATTAACAATAAGCAAAAGAAAGCACAGACTGTTGCAGAAAAATGAAAGTAATTAGAGCAGGCAAATAAGAAAATACTTCAAATAAAAGTAATGAAAACTCTTCTCAGAAAAATAATTCACATGGAAGAATGCACTCATTTTTTACAACAGTATATAGAAATATAAAAGAAACAATGAATGAAGCAAAAGTGTTCATGGATATAGAATCAGACAGTGTATTCTCGTCTTCCCCATACCCATATGAAGTGTAGTTTGAAGAACTATCATTCTCAGGGTAATATGTCAAACCAGATTTTGTCACAGGTCAAAAAATGTGTATGGCTGAGAAAAAAGGCTGGCAGTGATCTATGAGGAGAAAAGGGCATGTTACTATTGAATAGGGTGAGGATCAAGAGATAGGATGCTCTTCAGCAGATGTTTGTTGTTTTGTTTTGATTTTTTTTTAATTGAGAAATATTTAAAACTGTTCAGACTGTAAGGAAAATGCCCTTTAAAAACTTTTAGCAAGAGCACCCAATCGGAACTGGGGAGGAGGGTGTGATAGGAGAGGGAGAAGGTATATCTGTATGTAAACAGCACATGAGATTCATTGCTATCGCATTGGGAGATGTAACAGGCACAGTTTATGGGAACCTAGAACTATCACTTCTTACAAAGGCAGGACCATTTTAATCTATGTTCTCACAGTCAAATTTCTGCTTAAGTGACTAGTAATTTCCCTTTTTTATCCTAGTTCTTAGATCATCTAGGGTGTTTGTGGTTTTTGCATTTTTTCATCATTTAACAACTTATATGAATATGAAAGGATCATGGATACTATGCAAAGCTAATCTTAAAATTGGTTTGAAGGAACTTCTGTAGAAACTTTCCTATGAGTTAATAACAGTCACTCCAAAGCTATCAAATAAATTGATCTGTTAGGTTTTAAGCATTTCATTTCTTTCCATTTGAATGAATCTATATTTCCTTGCATATAATTAATAACTTACTGTGGACACTACATATCTTATTGAAACCTAAACAAATCTTTTTGTCTTTTTCACTCAAATTACTGGGCCTTTAGAATTATTTGCTGTTGGATCCCCCATGCTTCTTACACTTGCTCTCTACAGCCATGTCATGTAAAGAATTGTGATAAATGCAATATCAGATTAGTTTGTATAGCTGAGTAAGTTTGAATGAGTCTGGTACCTTAAAAGGTGTGAAAGAAACATATTTTCCAGCAGATATTTATGACCTGAGATTAAGCAGTTACATCTTCAACAGCTTGGACATTCAGGAGCAGTCAGTAGGACCTGGTTGTCAGTAAAAAGTCTCAGGACAGAAAACCTGTTAAGTAATTATCAATGTTCAATATGTTTGAGTTACTGAATGAGTTAGGGGCCCTGTGTAATCTTTATCATAGCAGAAATATGATATTCTTGAAGCGCCAGAACATCTTACAGAAGATTATATATTTAATATGTATAATATTTAATATATATAATATATATAAATATGATATATTTAATATATATATTTAATATATATAATATAATACCTTGTATATTTGATGTTTTGGCAATTAAAAACTCCTCAATATTTTCGAATAGCTTTATGAAAATGCTAAAGTGGAAATATATCATAAGTGGTATGTGAGACTGACTTGTTAAAATGCTTGTTTACTTTTTATGTTGGAATAGATGAACAAGAAAAAATGAAAAACATTTTTCCATCTTAAAGTAGATTTATTGTCTTTTCATGCTAATAAAATCATCTGGAACTAGTACACCAACATTACAGACAGATTTTTTTTTCCCCACCCTTATTTCCAGTGTTGTATTTGTAATAGGTTTTTGAAGGATGGAACGAGAAGATGTGAAGGAAAAACCAATTCCTTTCATATAAATATACAGGATTTTAAGGAAGTCTGTGCTGAAGATACATCTTGGCTTCTTTGTGAAAAAGCAATGGACACACCAATGCAGCCAATAACGGGCTTGCAAAGTCTGCTACTTTCCACATCAGCAACACCAGTCTGTGGTTTTTTTTTTCTGACCGAGGCCCTTGTCTCAGTAACTAGAAATTAGCAGTAACAAAATTTTAGCAGTTTGTGGTACAGACAAAACACTGTATCTCTAAGTTCACAATGGCAAAACTGTAAAGCTGCAGTTACCGAACTGTTACTGCCCTCTGGTTCTTGTTAACAGAGAATCAGGTGAACTGTCCTTGACTTGGCATGTGTCAACTTGCATTATGTGTAACAGGTACACGCACAGATGCAAATTTTTGAGATGCAAAAAAATGATTATTTTTTATTTGGGCTCCTGATTCACAAGTGCTTAACAGAAAACCTTCATGTTGCTACAAGCTTAGTGTCATGGTTTAGAGATGGTACTCCCCAGTTTAGTGCTCCCACTGAGACTCTCCAAAACAGGCACTTCTTGTGCATTACCCCCAAAAATAGAAAAAATCAAACATTAGTTCACCAGTTGATTTCAGATTGTGCTAAAATATGATTAAAGTCTAAATGAAATTTTTTTAAGTCTAGGAGAGAGGATTTATCACTTTAGCTGAGAACAAAGAAAGGCTCTTTAGCTGGTGGTGAGTTTTAGGGAAAGAAATATGTGTGTAGTCATAGGAATTTTGAGCTAGAACAATGTTTCATATTTCACGAGGAGCACGCACAGACACTGCCTGGGGGCACCATTCCTGCTCAGGGTGGTTCCACCATTCAAGTTGCATAGACCAGGTAAGGACCAGTGAGTGTTCAGGCAAATATGTTTAACAGATTCTTTCACCAAAAATAGACATGTAAGAATCACAGAAAGAAAGTGAATGTGTTATGTGCTTACAGTCTATATTTAAAATAACTTCAGTAACAAAAAATTTTTTTTAAAAAAATAAAGTTAAGTTAAACCTGCTTACTATGAACAGAGTACAGTTAAGACTTTGTGGATACATGATTTAAGTCAGTTTGCAGGATTTACTTCAGTTTTAAATCACAATGACAGTAAGCTCTGGGAACATACCAAAATCAGGCTGGCAATTTCCAACTCCTGCAATCATCTCCATCAAAAACTTACACAGGAGAAAAAGATTTTAATAAAGTATAATTTTCAAATCACATGTTTGTCCAATGTTTTATGAACATAGAGAAACTAGAAAAATGTTTTTTCATATGCACAACAAAATAATTAGGTCTCCAAGTGAAATGTTAGCAGAGTACTTTAAATTCTACAGTGGTGAATTAGAATCTGGTCCCTAACACTATGTTTTCACACTGACTGAGTTCACAGGTACAGCAAACATATGAATTTTGTTAACTTGGTCACATTATTTCTGAGGTTTTCATAGTAACTTTGAAACTAGCAAATAACCAGCAAACTGATCCTCACATTTAAGCAATCTTAGTTTCGTATTGAACAAGTATTTCAGTATAACTGATCCACAGAATTTGAATACTGCTATTTTTACTGTTCTAGGAAATAATTACTTAATTTCAGGGCACAATGTGCAGATAATTGTGGGTTATTTTTGCTGTTTGTCCAGTAAAAACCTGATGGACCAAGTAAAAAGGGATAAAAATCAGGATTATGGTGTGTTACTTCAAATTTTGGGTTTATTAAGACTAGGCAAATACCTGTGTGATTTCATCTACTCCCAAATAATATTAACAACTACTAAAACACTGTTACAGTAATTTCTTTCTGCAATCATCTTATATATTATATTAAAAATAGAGAAAATCAATTATATAAGAGGATACATGAAGGAATTATTTTCTTCTCAGTTGAAAAACAGATTTGTAATGAATGATTTAATGGTTGACTACATAATTTAGATCTTACATTCTTTGTTTCCAATTAAAAGTGTATGCAGGAAGAGGACAACTCAGGCAAAAATGTTTAAAAAATATACAACAGCCTTCTTTGAGGAAAAAATGTTAACATTATCATTCAACATGTATGCAAAAGAATTACTTTATTCTTTGAAAAAATGCAGCACTTACCCAGTTAAAGAAAAAAGCAAGGATTTGTGTATATTTTAAAATCTACCAATTATTTTAATATACATACATGTATACTGCCTTTGTATGTCAGCTGGGGCATTAAATTTAACTTGGACCAAAGTAGAAAAATGTTCTTTGTGGATTGAGCACAAGAGTAGGTTGCTGTCATTTTAGAGCAGTTGAAGACCTAGAGAGAGCACTTGAATATTTCACTTGAGAGCCTGCCAAAATTTCCTTTAGCTTCCCATGCCAGACCTACATTAAAAAAAAATAAATTAAATATGTGTATATAGATGTGCATACCATAGACACCTTATTGTTTCCTTTTAAATCCAGCTTCTGCTGTATGTAAAAGAAATCTATTCCTTGTTATTCTCTCAGGCAGTATCCCTCAAACAGCGAAAGATGTTTCTGGCAGATTTTTTTGTGGTTGACCCTTCATGAGGAATGAAAGTGGACCTTCTAAATTAATAACTCTTTCCCACTGCTGCTGCTTGTTGCTTTTATGATGGAAATTGATAACATGAATGTTACATGCACTTTGTCCATCTGAAATGTGCCCAGCAATTTCCTGGTGATAGCAATTCTAGTGAGAAAAAAATGCATGACTACTAACATGAGAGCACTTCACAAGAATACCCCAAATTTCCACAACTCCAGAAGTCTAGGAGGATTTTCTTCCTTGCTAGTCTGATGCCTAAAAGGTTTCCTTGGAAATAAAACATTAGTTTTATTTGAGAAAAACAGGCAAAACAACAAGTTTGAGAAAGAACACTATCATACCTCTAATTTTAAGAAAAAACAAATATTACTGAATGGGCACCTTCTTGAAGTGCCTTTTGTTATGTTTTTCACAGAGCAATCTTAAAAAAATAAATTGTAGTAAATGATAAGCACGAATTTGCAAGTTTCTATTTTTATTTTCATCCCTGTGGTTTTATTTTTGGTTATTCTTTATTGCCCTCATACACTAATAAAAGTATACCTTTGGAAAGGCTGTCTCAGAATTGGTTTATTGTGATAAATGTTTTAGGCAGTGCTTTTTGTCATCGTTTCCTGCCAGGCACCTGAGTACTGAAAATAGCAAGTCACCTCTAAAGATGTGCCAAGTGACCGTAGCTGATTTGAGAACCCTGTGTCATTTTCAGGTCTGCAAACACAACAAATTTCACCTCCCATGGATGTTTTAAATGACAGTAATGACACAAAATTATACTCAGAATCCTCATAGTTACACAGCGTCAAGGTTAATATATTTATGGATATACATATTTTTATTAATAAACTATTACAGAAATGTTAGAAATAGATGTAATCTTATGGAGAAGAATGGCATTTCTCAGACACAGTTTGCACTCTTCTGAGATAGAAAGGCACTTGAAAAATGGCTTCTTACAGAGTTCTAAGTGATGCATTCTACAGATTTGGGGTATCTACTTTCAGCATTTTAGGCTTGAGCTACCATTATGTGTGTTATACCCTAGCAAAATATTGTGTAAAACCCACATTTGCTTGATATTTGACTAACAAAAAAGAATTAAGATAAAATTGACATTTAGAAGTGCTGAAATCTAAAAAATTAGATTATGACATCTCAGGAAACAAGAAAAAGTGTTTCAATAATGTTTTGTTCCTTTTAGTCTTGGTTTTTCCTCTGCTTTTTACTGATTTGGTCCTTAACTTGAGGAGATTAAAACTTAGTAGGCAGAAATAATTTAGGTCTTATCTTAGAAAGGGATGTTTTTTCCCACAGCAGTTGTTTCTCAGACAAACTGGTACTTCCATGTTCCAATTGAGCAGCTACTTATTTCATTGCTAGTGCATTTACTGAAAAATATTTTTTTAAGCCATAGAATGTAGTAGGAGTTTATATATTTCCTGTGGTTCATGTTTGCTATTGAGATTTAAAGTATCACTTAAAAATAAATACTTATTTTAAACAAGAAGTTATACTGCACAGTGACTTAAAACAAGGATTTAACATTATGGAGTTCCTGTATTCAAAAGTCTACTAAAACCCAGACATTTGAATCCACAAGATTATGTTACCTTTTTTAAGAACAAAACATATATTTCTGTATTTCAAACACTGGCATGATATTTTTGTTACCTTTCACTTACTAAATTCTCCAATGAGTTTTAGGATTACAGCAAAATTACAGAAGAATTCTAAAGACTGAGGATTTAACTGATGTTGATTAAAACACTATAAGTGTGACAATTGCAACTCTACTTGGGCCTGACTCCATTTTCTTTAACAATTAATGTAAAAACATACTCTTTCTTGGTGTAAACAACAATTTAACATATCTAGTTCTAGTTCTGCAAATTACTCTTTTGATTTGCCCTTTTTGTAGAGGTTTATTTGTTAATCAAACCCTGGACACCAGAGGAAGAGCAACTATTTTGTCATCTGAAAAAAATGGGAGTTACTCATCACGGAAAAGAGCCCCAAGGGTGTAAGGGAAGGCATGCAATCTCTTCCACCCCTGCATGAAGTCATCTGATAGTTCATTGCTGACTAACTGAACCAATCCCATGCACAGTTGATGCAAAAAAATGTTCTTTGGAGTCTCATTTTTCCGAGCTGTCTCAATAAATGTCTTACCTTTAGCAATCTGCACAGTTTGCTTCTCTTGCAGGAGACTCAAGAGAAACTGACCTGATCCTTTAAGTGAATTAGTCTGTTTTGATGGGTTTTCACTTCACTTAGAGTCCAAAATTTCCACTCTTGAGTTAAAAAGCAAAATCAAACAAATAAAGAAACCACAGAAGGAATATTTAATTTGTCCAGAAAAAAAAAGTGGAAGTTTTTTTTGTGGTTTGTTTGTTTTCTTTTTTTTTTCTTAATATGTCATACACCATAAAAAGAAACACTTCCGAGCTATGACATGAAATATTTACAGTGTATTCAGGATGAGATATTAGTGAAAATCTTTTATTTCTTCACTGGAATTTGATTTTTGGTTTTGAAGATCTCTGTTCATGATGAATTGTTATCTCTGCAAAATAAAAATTTATTCTCACCATATTTATCTCCTTTGTCAATTGACATTTGAAATAAATATATATTTGTTCCATGTTGTAATAAATAACTTATGGTACATATGGTTGAATTGTAATCCCTAGCTATTTGTATAATAAGCCTTCAGATACGTTTTGGATTATTTATTTATCTGTCATGTGTTTAAAGAAACATTGTACATTGTGTGTCTTTGTGGTGCTTTATTTGATTCTGCTATTTAAAATAGGAGGTTACATACTGAATTGACTATTCAGGCAACCTTTCTTTAATATTTTGCTCTCAGAATACATTTTGTTCACAAGGCAACTTCTATAAAGAAGTAAGTGCAGGTCTTTTTGATAGTTATCTCAATGGACATTAACTACCAGAATGACTGAGCTCATATCTATTTGTAGCAGCAACTTAAAACACTGTACATACTTCTCTATTCAGTCAAGGATTTCTGTGGTTTCTTCTTCATTCATGCTTATCTAACTTATAAAAGAGCTATTTCTTTGTACTTCTTAAAGAAATCAAACTATTCTACTGAGAGAAAGAGCTGAACTGACCTCTGCCAAATGAGTGACCCTACAGCACATTCTTGGAAAAAGAAATACTTTAGAGAAGGAAAAAATAAGAAACCCACATGCTATGTCCTGAGTTCAGCAGACTAAGTGCTATCATGAGCTCAGCTTCATTTAAAGTGGATGAAGTAGATTATGGTTATATCCTTTCCTTAAACCTCTGTAACAAAGGGAACTGGGAGAAAGTGCCTCTTGTAACATCAGGGTTTAGTGGCTCCTTCAGACCCACAATTCCAATCCTGCTATTCTGCAAAAAGAATGAATTCCTATTATTTTATGAACTGCATCAACAAACCCATCATTTTCTTAGGAAATAGACTGAGTTCAAATTTTTTATTTCATTTCTTGAGATCATTGCTGCACTCATGAGTAACATTCCTCCCACCTACACTGCAACACAAAACCCACTCAAAAGCCACTCCCATAGCATGTTTTTCAGTCACAGTGCAACCCTTGTGCTGTGGGAACTGGGTCCCTTCTTGGAGTTTTTTATGTGTTCTCTGTCTCCCATCTGCCAGGGAGTAGCAGGGAGGAAGATAAGGGAGGACATGTGGCCCTGGACAATGTCGCCAGAGAGCTGCCTGTGCCTGAGGCACGCAAGCCCGGGGATATTCTCAAACATGAAGCATCCTTGGGACCTTGGTGCCTGCAGGGTCAATGTGGCCACCTCACTACTCTCTGGGGATGGTGCAGATTGCTGGCAGGTTGCAAAAGCAGGCACTGCAGCAGAGAAATGGCATTTACAGACTTGAGGCCAAGTTCAAAGAGAACTGAAATATCATCACGGATTCAGCTGCTTGTGTGTGCCTCAGGAAAGAGCCAGAGAGGGAACTGTATCACAAGCAGGCAAATGTTTGTCTTTGACTCTTCACTTCAGAAAATGAAATTGGGGCTGATTTTTTGAATCCAAGCTTGCTTTTTGCTTGTGTTTTCTTAGCCCTATCAATCTGAATTATTGGAGGGCTTGATGGTTTTAGTTCACCAGATAATCTAGGGGAAAAGATATTAAGAAATATACATAAAAAGGTGTTGAGTGACACTGTAAGGTGTTTTAGGTTAATGAAAATCACTAAATCTACCATTTTTTATCTGGGTTACTATAATTATATAAAGCATACCTCTAGACTCATCTTTGATGGCAGTATTGGAGCCATTAATTCCGAAAAAAGAACATGGAATAGGTTACTGAAACTAGCAGTGGGAGGAAAATAGTGAGGGCTACAGCTGTGGTATATATTTTCATGAGTCAGAGTCACTGTGCATGACTTCGGTTGCTAAGCATTTATTGTTTATTTTCCAACTTTTGAAAGTGAATGAGTCAACAGGCACGCTGCTGATTAATTCCCATCTCTACTTTGCCTGGTGAGAAAAATAGTACCCCTGAGTAAGGCACCCTCCTTCCCTACTGTCATCTCACAGTCTGAAATAGATTAGCTGTAGAATTTGAAAGATTGTATATCCTTTTGTTGTCACAATGATATGTGCAAGGTAAATACTGATTAACCGTTAGTTTCTGAGCAAAACTCTCGTTCTCCAAGCCCTGCCCTGGAGAGTGTTGATTTTAGGGGTTGGGGTTTGTGAATCTTAATTCCATGACAGGGCGCTCTAATGAGATATTACTTGGATAAATTGGAGTTATAATAAACATCCCTGGCAGACCATAAAAATGCTCTTCAGCTTGAATTACCACATCAAGCTTCTAATGGTCAAAGGGAAGATGGTAAGAGCTTATTTCAACATGAGCTCCATCCATTTATTGTGACTTTTTTCTGTATGTGGCAATAGCTGTGTCCTCTTACAGTCAAATAAATAACCATCATCAACTGAAAATTAATCTTCCTGAAGCTTGTTCAAATAACTGATAGCCCTCTTTAGTGTATAGTCCCACTAATCCAAGTTTTCAGCTTCACTAATAGTTAGCAAGTGATTTTTTTTTCACTTTCTGATAGATTTCTGGAGCCTTTTTACATAGATGTGCATATGAGTAATGCATATCCAGGAAAATAAATCAGACACTTGCAAAATCAATATCACTTATCTGACTCTGATTCCTGTGCTCTTTGCAGACGTTTAGAATTTAGTCTAAAAATGCCAGGTTTCAATTAAATAGAAACAGTTTATCTTAATTAGAGTGAGTTACAATTCTAATAAGAAATAAATAATCTCAGCACAGAGGGTAAGTTTCATGAAATGCTAATGGCTATCTAAAAGCATTTTTTAAAACAAAGGGCAACTGGTAATTTGAGTGTTGGAGCAATATTTTTTCCCACTTCTTTATTCTGAGTATTCGTGGTGTTAGCAAAAATTGGTAAAAATGAAAAGTCCTTAACACTAATGTATACGCTATATTTTAGATACATGTTTGTTGATTTTCACAGAATAAACATATGTATGATAATAATTTTCCTGAAATCATTACCATATACTCCCTCCTCTTTATCGATATGTTCTTCTGTCCTGAGGGTCTCTTTGGTGGTCCCTGGGGGTGACCAATCCCAAAGTCATTCCTGACCATCGGTGAACTGGTAAAAGCTGGCAGAACTGGGCTGGTTGCTTTATTCCTACTGAATAGGCATTGTGCAGTTCCATCCATAGGCCAGTAGGTTTTTAAAGAATAATCATTATATTAATCCACCAGGTGCAAATGATTTTTCATGTGTCAACATTGGCATTGTGGAAAAAAGTGAAAAACTAGATCATATCCCTGTATTATCTTGAGCCCTACAAAAATAAGGATTATTTTAACTCACATCAATATTCAGAAAATACTTAATTCAGGTCAAAACTTCCTTTGCTTCCACTACGTCCAGCCAAGTGTGAATATTAATTGTAATTAATCCATCTAGCAACCCAAAAGGTTCTGGCCTGCTCTCTTTGTCTACTCCAATATTCACAAAGAAAAGAAGGCATAACTGACAAGACTAAAAAAGTTCTCTACCTTCCAGGCTGTCAATAAGATAGATTTCTTTTTTTCTGATCTCTTCTCTCAAGTTCCTCTCCCAAAACAATGTTTGAAGAGATTTCTGTAAGATTAAGAAAAGGGGAAAAGTCATGTTTAATGTCAGCCACAGTAATTGAACCTGTACCTTTACATTTGTATGAACAAAGAAATTAATCAGCTTCATTATAATAAAGTGTGTGGATAAAACCCCTAGCTTATTCATCATATTTCTCTCTTTTTAAGATCCTAAACTACTTCACAAAGATCCTGGTCCTCTATTGCCTGTTCCAGGAATGAAATATAGTGAAAAGTATACCCTACAGGTGAAGGTCATATACAGGCTTACACTTAGTAAATACTCTCCAACATGTCATTCTGAGCTTATTTAAAAAGCTGTGGTGCTATAATTCAGAGAAAAGGAAAAATTTTACAACATTTTTCACTCCAAATAAGGCCCAACTCACCTTGTAAAGTGCTGCTCATAGAAATCAAAGAAAAGATGGAGATGGAAAACCTGATTCTGCTGAATCAAAAGTGCCACTAATCCAGCTGGAAGACGACACAGAACTTACCCTCCTGAAGGAATGGAAATTATGGGACACATTCACATATCACACCAGAGGACTATAGTGCCATTTTAGAGCTATCTGGTGTTTCCATCTTCCATGATTTGATGCAGGACCTGCAGGAAGTCCATGTCATTCCTGAGAAGCATCTGGATACATATAAATGCTACCATGGCATCACTTATGGCCTGCATTCTGTTTGTATAGGCACTAGGAGCTGTGAATTACACCTGGCTAACTAGTAAAATAATGGAAGAGATCTCACATCATAATACCTCTATGATGTTGGTATTGAAAGTTCAAATGAATTGAAACAGTCAGTTTCTTATAGATGTCATGCCCTAAATCACATGAGGCACTAATATCCATCTGGATGTAACTGGGCATTTGTCATTCCCTTTCTGCAGGTGCTCTGCATAAAATTAATGAAAAATTGTTCAATTTTTCTGAGAAACAATTTTGGGTGCTAATGCACATTTGCTTCTTCTTACATACTTATTCCTAATTTCCATTTTACTTTCCCTTCCTCACTTTTAATTTTTTTTCCAATCTCTAAATTCTTTGTCTTCTGTTAGAAATAACTTGCTTGCCTAGTTAACAATTTATTTTCACAACATCTCTGAGAGATTAAGAGTGAAAAGATAGCTAAAAAATGTTTTAGGAACTCTGCTCTTGGTGCAAATGTGACAGGCCTCAGAGAGTTTGACAACATCAAAATTCTGTTTTTCCTCACTAGCAAGGCTGTATGCTAACTCAGAAAAAAACCCAAAACCAAACCAACAAAATCCAAATACACACAAAAAAACCAAAATCAAAACAACAAAGCTACATTTAGTTCTTTCTGTATGTATGTAATTTTATCATGTTTTGTCTTCAAGAAAATAAGATGAACCTCAAACAATAGTAAAGACAATAGCTTCAAATGCACTTTAAATACTTGTTCCTCTTTTCTAAGTAAAATACATTATTAATACCATTGAAAAACCCATCAAATAAGTCATTTTTATTTGAAAAAAAATTTAGTTTAAGGTAAAAAAATAAAAGAATTAAATATGTACTTACTGATTTTTAGTACATTTTTACATATACATATGTAGGTTTTAAGATATACATAGCATGTTAAATGTCAGTTTCTTGCACTGGAATGAAGCACAGTAATCATATGTATTCAAAACCAGAAAATTATTTATGGTCACAGTCATATGTCACTATGAATCCCACTTACTTTACCTGAGTATGATACTTATATTTGCAGTACCTTAATTAGTTACCTACACTGCTTTATTAATTGGTCTACAAAGCTACTGTAGCTCTCTGTTTCTGGGACTGTGAATAGAATGTTCTTACATCCATATGAAAAAGTCTTTCATGGCCTTTACTCCACAGTGTACAACCAGCCTATCCTTGTTCTTGCAATAAATCACTTCAACAACTGACATTTGTTATAATTAACACAATTTGTCACCTCCCTTTGACAAAGCAGCTCCGCAGTCATCACTGTGTCATGGGCTCTAAACTCCTTAGCAAAAGCCAAAAGAGAGATGTGTTTCATTGTTTTGCAGAACTTACACATTTAAAAATGGAATAGAAAAATTGAAGTGCTTAGGTAACACTGAGAAACTCAAAATATTAACTTTACAAGAGATAAAACTGAAATCAATTCTAGTTTTCCAGTCCTAGATGTAATAACTTCTGTTGATCTAAACTGAAACTAAAGAAAAAAAAAGTACTAATAATAAATCCTTTCATCTTAAGTTCTGCAAATAGTTTGGGTACTATTAAGAAGCTTAAACTAACAGTTATAAAATTTTAATCCAGAAACTTTAATTATTCTGCTGTAAAACCAGAAATAGAATCAGACTAAAATAAGACATAAAATGAAAGCATGTACACTTAGAAAAAGCATCCTAAATGTCACGTCTGTCACATTTACTAATTAATATGGCATGCATTTTTTCTCCAGTTCCCATGGAAAAGTGAAAAACAGGAAAGAAGATATGTTGCTTCAGATGTCCATCTTACAACATAAAATTTATAAAATAGTATGAAAGAAAATAAAATTTTGAGAAAGAGCAGGAATCAATCCAAATTTTAAAACAAAATAAAACCACAAAAGCCCTATTCAAAGAAGATGTAGAGAATCTAAGGAAAAAGGAGAATAATCTCTGCTATATTTGGATAAATCTTGATTTGCTTTCTTCTTTTGGGAAACAAACAAATAAAATAAATAAAGATCTCAGAAAGCCACTCAGGACAAACAATTTCTGGAAGGGAAAACTAGCAGGGAAGTCCCACAAATTCCTTTCCACATTTTCCCCAAGCCAATGGGACAACTAAAAAATTATTTTAGTGCTACAAATCATTTACTTTCTTCTTTGGGAACTGAAATCCCCCTTTTAAACCCTTTATCTCATCCTGAAAGAGAAAAGAAATATTAAACTGATCATAAAATAATTATCTATTCACATACAGGCCTTTGTACACTCATCTCAAGAGATCTAAAAGGGGCCTTAAGAACAAATGACAATCAGATCCATGTGGCTTGAATATGTGGAAAAAATATCAACTTCAGCCAACATAAAATCTGTTTAGAGGAATTCTCTACAGTATCATAGTATTTTTATTGGGAAAAAAGTGATACAAATGTTCCAACTTTTGTGATAGCTATGTGTTTTGGGTTATTTCTTTTAAAATCTGTGCTGCTACAACCTTGGCATTAGGCATAAATCCCAGCCTTCATTAAAAAGGCCAAGTTGACCAAAAAGCCAAGTTTGTACTTTTTTTTTGTTATAAAAAAATCAAAGCTTGAAAATTGATCCCATGAATGGCGACAAAAAAAAAAATCACAAAATCAACAGGAAAACCTTAATCATGAGTAGTATTAAAATAATTTCTGTAATACAAATCAAACTAATGATTTATGAAGATAGAATTCATTATTTTCAGTGGTTTGTCATTCTCAATACTGTTACTAGCCTAGGATTGGAAAAGTGTCATTATTTGTTGCAGGAGCCAAAATAACAAGACCGGCTTAATAACTCCGTAGGGAAGATTTAGCAAAATGTCTGTACAGATATGACAGTGTGCATATGTATGGCAACCTCTCTGTTATCCCAGAGTGTTCAATAAAACCATAAGGAAAATATCATCTACTCCAGGCAACCTGTATTTCTGATTTATCAGTTATTTAGTTTCATTTAGGTTGGATTGATTATTCTTAGGCTTCATTGATTATTGAGAGTGAACTAGTTGGAATATAGCTAATGAATGTTATACTATAAGGGAGACAACATTTCTTATTTGCTTCAGCCAACGACCAGCACCAAGAAACAAGACCCTCATTTTAAAATTGAAAGAATTCTTCTGCTGAGGCTTATAGGCTTATAGCAAAAAGAAACCAACTAAATAAAACAAAAGAAAACAAACAACAAAACAAAAAAGCCCGAAAACCAATCAACCAACCAAGCAACCAAAAAACCCACCCCCCCAAAAAACCCCCCAAAAACCAAAAAAAACCATAGAAACAACTCAAACACATTTCTAGGAGAAGGATGAGATCCAGACAGGACATAGTAAGAAAGAAGGAAATGCTTTTGCCAGAATAAGGAAGTACCAAGTGACAGAGAGGAGTCCCCTGACCAGTGGTCACCTGAGAACTCCTCAGTCATGAGGCATGAAAATGACCACAAGTACTTCTTCTCAACTGCTGTGAAGCTAGCAAAGGCCCTAAAGCACCTTACACATTAAGCTGAATTTTGAAGATGATTTTATAAAGACCGATGGAAATACAGGAATAACAGTGCTGGCAGAGGGGAAGGAAGATCTGAGCTAATTTGGTTGATCTGCCTGTGGAGAGCAATTTCTCTCCTCTGCTTCCTGACAGACTTCTGTCCTCTTGATGCTTTTCTGTACTTTGTAATACTGACTCTGCAAATCTCTCAGACAATGAAATTGAGTTTCCATCACCTTTCTGTTGAAAAGATCAGCAAAGACCATCCCCAAATAGGGGTTTAAAGCTGTTCTTGTCCCCCACCATCACAGACAGGTAGATGAGATGTTTGATCACCAGTAGTCTTTTGAGTATTCAAACTTTGCTACACCCTTTGTCCCTTGAACTAATTAAGACCCTTTAAAAAGGTTGTTGTTCATGTATGTCATGTTTTCCAAGCATTTTCTGTCCCCTTGCCTCTTTGCATCACCCCAAGGTAGACATCTATCAGTCTTCTCCATGTTGAGAAAGAGGAGTAGTTTCTAAGTTTTAAGTTTAAATAAATCGGTAAGATTGTATTATTTCACGTATGAGGGTAATTTTGATATGTTCCCACCCCAAGACACATAATATGTTTTCTTCATTTTCTAGTCTGCATCTACAATATTGTTACTTAACAATTGCTGCCTATTGCTACTTAACCCAGCTGTTGGCCACTTTAAATTAATGCACTCTTTAACTAGTTTTTGAAGGAAAAGGCATTGACAGAATGACAGGCCAAAAAGAGACAATGGAAATGAGGCAGAGAAATAATTGAAGGAATGTTAAAACTGTGTCTCATTTACAGCTGTAAACTGTTACAAGAGGTACAAATGAAGATAGTGACTTCCAGTTGACCTTTCCCATTCTCAGAATTATTATTAGTCAGAGTATGTTGGACTATAAATTGCAGAAGTCCCTTCTTCTATGTTAACAGATGATGACACAGATTTTTTTCTTCTCCATTTTATGCATATGCTGGATTTTTATTAAAATTTTAAAAATCATATAGTAAAACAAGTATTTAAACTATTAGGATGAATGCCACTGTTTCCTAGAGACACATATGTCCTTTATAATAATGAACTCAGACAATGAGATGGCTGTCACAGGAGGAGAAAGAGAGTAATCTGAAAGGTATTTCAACAGACCGTTGTCACTCATATATTCAGTAGCTCAGGGTTGCCCTTGTACGGCAATGGAAAGTTTGTCATGGATAAGATGATAAAATGTTCCAGTGTGATAAAATGTTGACTTAATAAAAATTTGGCAGCAGTCACTGCTTCCCTTCCTCCAAGCATAATGATCAGCAATCTCTAGTCTCTCTTCTGCCTTGTAACAAACAAGCCAACACCCCAACAAGGTAAACATTTACTTTTGGCTTCATGAGAATGTGTTAAAGCAGTACACTAGCATCTGAGCAGGGAGCTAAAGGAGTTAAATTTTTCCCAGGAGGAAGTGGGTTACCTAAAGGAGCACAGCACACAGTTACTGCTGGGACTGGCTGACAGAAATAACTGACACAGAGAATCTAGTTCAGTATCTGCACACAGAGCAGCAGTTGTATGCAGACTTGAAGCAATCAGACTCCTCTGTGCTCTCTGGTAAGCTTGAATCCCAGATTGCGTTCATTGAAGATAAAGTTTCAATATCACCAGACATTCACAGCTTTACAAGTTTTCAATATACAGAGGAGGTGAGAGACAGTCACTTCAGCGGTGTGTTTTGTGTCACTAAATCCAGCTCACTCCAAGGCAAAGTCCTCCATGAATGGAGACTGCAGAACAGGTTCATGGTTTAGCAGGGAAGTGAAAGTCAGCAGAATCTGAAGAATTTTCTGAAATTCACAAAGTCGTTTGTATTCACTTTACCAACTACACCACTTTTCTACTAATAACTGGGTAGCTGCTTAAAAGCACCTGGAAAATCACAGAAATATGTCACCCATGATTTTGTAACAATTCTTAAGAGCTGTCTTTTATGAAGACAAGCAAAGAAAAAAATGCACCTGGCCTTCAGTTCCCAGACGGGAGAAGTCAGGAATCCCAATCTGATCCCACACTGGAATTTTCTAATGCTATACTTGGCAGTGCAAAAGGATTTTAATGTAGTGGAGGTAATCTACACACCAGCCAAATCCTTCAATGTATCAGCAACTGACCCAGTTCATGCCTCTGGAGTTTTATTTTAAAATACCATCAATTAAAAACAGGAAGGGGGGACTTAATTGCTCACAAGTTTTGCTTGCTTCTGAGGCACAGAATAAGATTTTTATGAACTGCAGAAGGAGGCACAACACTGCTTTTTAATGACCTTTCAGAATAAAATCAGTTTAGAAAGTAAAGAAACTAATTTTTGAGAGATGTGTGAGCCTCAGGGAGTTTGAAACAAGAAGAGAGATCTAATTCGTTGAAAAAGCATTTTGGGGTCAGCATTTTCAGAAGATACGGCAGTGCACTCAGCATCTCTCAGTATGTGTGGTGTGACAGTCCAGCTTGCTGCTGTTTTGTGACTCTTAGAGGAAGAAACTAATTACATCAGGCATCTCATACTAATTTCAAGTAAAAATCCTGTGGTAAATAACCTAAACTTTTTCTCTACCATTCTGTTCTGTCCAATGCTATAAATAGATGCTAATGACCAATTACTTCTACATGGGATATTTGTAAAGATGAAATTTATTTTAATGTTAACATTTCTATGAAAGAGTGAATAACATATTCTCCTGAAGTATCAAATGATACTGAGTGGTTCCACAATTTAAGTAACTTTAGCTAGATTGTCTTTGCTTAAATACATCATGTGTCTGTGCCATTTTACTTCATTCACTGAAAAATCCCACACTAATTTCTGAGTTTCTTGGGAACTAATTAAGTATAAATCTGTTTAACTACTAGACGAGTTACAGTAATAATCTGTTGAAAGTAATTGCAGTGGAAAAAAATTTTAATTTAAAGTTCCAGAAAGCAATACCTACACTTTTAACATCATCAGATATGTGTCCCATTAATGCACATAATCTCAATTTCCATTAGCTGACATAGCTATGAAAATAGAAAGAAAGCATATGAGGCCAAAATAGAGGAAGAGGTCACTAAAAATGGGATAGGTACTGCAAAGAATTTAAATGACAATACTGTAATGTAGGACTCACCTGTCACAGGAGCTATGCCGACAGAACATTTTTAAGACTACTCTTTACCCTGATGCACGCTTTTTGTTAGTGCTCTGTTATGCTGTGAAATTGCACACTGTATTATGTCTGCTTTTCAGCAAAGCAATGGCAAATAGAATATATGCATAAATCTCCCTCAGTTTAAAAACCAACAACCTGCTGTTACCCATGGACCACACAGTTACCTGAGAGGATGTTAAAACTAATGTTTCTTTAAACATATGTGTCAAATTCAAATTTCAAAAATGTATGGGGAATATTTTAGAGAAAAAAGCTGTAGAATGAAGAAAAGTGCAATATAAGTTTAGGAATAGTATCTTTCAATTTTTCTACATGTACAAAATTCTGAATTATTCTAGGTCTGCAAGGATAATACAAAAAAGATGTTAGATGCTTTAAATGTTAACATATGGGATAAAATTTCAACCTCCCCTACCAAAATCTCATATTTTTGAGGTAAGAGTGGCATGGAAGACAGAACAATATATACTGTAAGTTTTGCAAGCATAATTTTGATATTAACCTCAGGAAACTATGGTCTATTTAAAGAAATTAACTCAGATGTTTCTGAATTGTTAAAAGCAGATGCTGAGTGACCACACACATCAGAGAGGTAAAAGATCACTGTAAACTACCTCCTTGCAAGAAGCTAAGCTTGTGTGGCAAAGGAGGAAAAGTGGAAAGCAGGGTAGAGATTAATTCAACTGCAGCTTTCTGCTTCTAAGAGTTCTTTGCTTGAAAAAATAAAGCCACTGGGAAACCCAGTAAGGAAAAACTTGTTTCATCTAAAACAAGTTTAAAAGAATGAGTGAAGGAAACTTCCTAGATGTTGCAAAGTGCTGTCATTAAAATGGATTTCTTTTAACCAGAAAATGAGAGAAACAGTTGCACATAAGTCTATGATATTTTTGGTGCACTGGGAAAGACCTTTAAGGAAATGTTTCAGGCCTGAGAAAATTATTGCAGTCAGGCTTTGGACCTCTTAGAAGTGGATTTAATGAAACTGCTGACACTACCTGAGCTGTAGTTGAATAAATTGCTTCTGTCCTGGTGTAATGAATAACCTCAGCATCAGGGAGCTTTCCTTTCATACAGAAAGGGGAAAAAAAGTCAGATTTCCTATTTTTAAGCTTCCTTTCACCTATTCATCTTTCTTTCTTTTTCTTTATGCAAGGTATCTGCATAACTTAATGTCCTGTTATTCAAAAGTTGTGCACAAGTCCTGTGATATTATACCTCCATAGCAGTACAATGTCTAAGACCTGTCTGGTTTTTATCTATGCCACCCAACAGCTTAAAGTGCTGCTCTCATTCCAGACTTCCAGCACACAGCCATTATCTCTGTCCATGTGCCCTACCTATCTCACATTCACTAAATATATGAGGTTCCAGTAGCATGAGAATAGTCTAAACAAGAACAAATTGGTTTATTTTCTTCTTAATCACTTTTACAACATTCTGTAAAGATCTGAAAAGAGCATATCACCAAATGGCTGGATTGAGTTGATTGTGTGTAATATAAATTAAGTCTGGAGAACAAACATCAACATTGCTATCATTTCAGATGAGAGGTTTTGTTTATTTTGGTCTTATAACATGGTCATAAACACCCTTGCAGAAGGAAATGGCCATATGGTAACTTCTTTATAGGGCCTCTGAATTTAACTAGTGACTGTCTCTTTAAAAAAAAATTACAAAAAGCCTTACAGGGGCAATTAAAATGAGTAGAGTAACAAGGTTAATTTAAAGAAAAATAAGAAGTCAGCATATATTAAAGACTGATAGAAAAAACTGCAATATCTCCTTCATTTTTTGAAAGCAATACAAAAGCAATTATCACATTAGCAATCAGCAACTCAAGGCATCCATATCACCACTGTCATTGGTGAAACTTCAGTTGTGCCTGTGGGAAAATTACTTTTTAAGGGTCAAAATATTATCCTGTAATTCCCCTTGAAGTGTTTGTAATACCTTGCAATCTGTTTTCGGATATGCTGGATTTGGCTTGGGTAGAGTTAATTTACTTCACAGTATCTGGTATGGGGCTGTAATTTTTATTTGTATTTGTCAGGAAAATTAATCCATGATGTCAGAGGGTTTTGTCCAAAAAGGAGACAGAGGAGTCCTGTAAATTTAATTCTAATAAAGGGAGAAGCCATGTGGGATCTGAAATCAATGTTGATGATACAGGGATGTTTTTGTTATTGCTGAGCAGCACTTGCACAGAGCCAAGGACTTCTCTGCTCCTCACGCCACCCCACCTGCCAGGAGATTGAGGATGCACAAGGAATTGAGAGGGAACACAGCTGGAACAGCTGACCCCCACTGGATCAAAGGGATGTTCCATGCCATATTGCGTCGTGCTCAACATGAAAAGCTGGAGATGAAGGAGGAGGAGAGGGAGGAACATTCAGAGTGGCGGTGTTTGTCTTCCCAAGACAGCGTTATGTGTGATAGAGCCCTGTTCTGCTGGAGCAGGCTAAACACCTGCCTGCCCATGGAAAGAGGTTTCCTTTTTTTTGCTTAGCTTGCACAACTTTATCTCTTAAACTGTCTTTACTTCCCACTTTTATTCTTCCAATCTTCTCCCCTCTCCCACAGGAGGGGAGTGAGAGTGTGGTGGGGCTTAACCACAGCAATGGGTCTGGTATGAGATGTGGTATAGAGCAGGCCCTCTTAGCACTGTAGTTGAAAAAATAAAATTTATTTTATTTTTAACAAAACATTTTCAACTCAAGGGCTTTCTGTGATGTCTTATCTTACCTACACAGAGAGGGTAATGCAGATCAAAGTATATATAGTACATACAGGCAGAATATTAATTGGAGATTAATTGGCTTATTTGGAAATCAATCAAATGAGTTCCAAAGTTAGCTTACAATCTGTCCCAAGAGACATTAGGAATATGGTTTTACATTGTATTTGGGAGTATCAGAGACTCAAAATTATTCTTTATGAAGTTATGGCTAAAACTAGACATACTCAATGAATAAATTCCTATGAGATCTCAGCTGTCAAGGATTAAGTTCATATGGGAACAGTTATAATTTTTTTTCCCCATAGATGGTTGATTTGGAGGAATATAATGTGAGAGAAAAAAAAACACCTTCTTTTTCCTTTTTGGTATGGGATCTAAGTATGGTTGGAGGGTTTTTTTTAGGTCCAGCTAAAGCAAACTTACCTCAATACAGCTTTGTATCATTGACCTTGTCAAAGGCTTAAACTGAAAAAGCCAAAGGGGATTTTTCATGACTGAGATTTTAACCCAAAATATACATTTTGGGGCTATTATGACTAGAATAGACTGGCATAGACACACCCTTTATGGTCTTTCACATTCAAATGAGGTGGAGTGCTTTGCTTCCATGTTTTTTCCCATTGGGAGTGTTTATTTTTTCTCTGTAATGCAGAACCCTTCCTGAAGTGTGACTGTGCACAAAAAAAAAAAAAAAAAAAAAAAAAAAAAAGAAAAGAAAAGAAAAGAAAATCACATAGGCATAATTTAATTTTTTTTATTTAAAAAATTGACAACTTTGTATTTTAGTTCAATAAGTCTTGCTCATCTCTTTCTAATGTGCTACACTTGTATGATTGACTAATACTGCTGAACTAAGACAGCAGCATTGTACAATGCCTGATCTCCCTTGCCTCATTAGGGATGGTCTGTGAAGCAAATGTCATTAACTTGTGAGGAAAGGAAGCAAAACTGACAAATCCTCATTGACAAACTTCCCTTCATTTGTTCATCAGTCTTTATTAAATAGCAAATTTAATATCAACATTCATGCATAAGACAAGCCACTGAAGTTTTTCACCGTGTAAATTAATGCTGTTTAAAATTAAATTTGCCTTTGGGTTTCATTTAAAAATTAGCATTGTAATGCTTGTATGCTATGTTGTGCAGCCTAAATTAATGCTAGATAATGGAAATAATGAGATGGCTGCATGCGTGCAGATGCACTGTAGTTCACACAGTGAAATGTTAATTAAATGTTACCAGTGCTGAGAAATCACAAAATTTATTTCTGCTCTTCTTGTGTCTGCTGCACAGCGATGTAACAGCAGAAGTCAGGGGCTTTCCATGCAGATTGTTCACTTAGATACACTGGAACAAAATATTAAGTTTCTTGAAGCAAATGTGTAATTCATTTCCACAGCTGACTGTATTAAAACAAGACAAATAGCAAATCCAGTGAAATCTCAGGCAGGTATGTTTAAGCAACTACTTCAGAAATCCAAAGCACAACATGGATTTTCCTAATAAGAGAGTATGTCTGCTGAAGGAGTGGTACTTGATATCAAGTTCTTGTTATTCAATTCTCTAAGCTCTGCAGTATTATCTTGTTTGTGTGAGAGTACACCAAAAAAATGAGGTCAAGTAATACTTTAAAAGTCAAGAGTTTAATAAATTTGAAATTATTTGTTATGGTTCTGATTTAAAATTTCTAAATTCAGCATTTTACAAACATGTATTAACTAGCTCATTTCACATTTTATTTCAAAAATAGGTACTGGTATGAAATGAACAGGAAAACCCCTCATCATTATTTCAAAATAGACAAAATGCATTGTAATTCATTTAAATTCTGTTCTTGAGGATATTTTCTTGAAAGCATTTTTTTTTCCTTTTTTATACCCATGACTGGTAAGAGATATATTCCCTGCTCTATTTTACAGTCTCTGTGCTGGGAAATATGTGTTGAAAGTGGCTGAGCAGGGAACAGCTAAGTTACAGGAATCCAGGAAAAAAATGTAAACAAGCACCACAATATAAACAAGCACCAAGTGTTCTGCTTGATTACAGAATGATTAAAAATGCAAGCCCAGTATTAATGTAGAAAAACTGACAGCATATTTTTTTTAAAAAATCAGGGCAGGATCTTCTCCACAAGAGCAGATGAGTTTTTCAGCTTTTCATATTCAAGAAATTCTCTTCCCCTGGAATTAGGCCTACGCGCACAAGAAAATCTGCCTTTCTGGAATATCTCTGTGTGCCATATGATTTGATGTCACCATCCATGCTATTTCTTTAACAGACTCTCTGGAGCTTCCGAGGAAATGAGTAGCTCACACTTTCTAACAACAGAGACAAAAGTTTGTAGCTGCTGCACTGCTCAATAGTCTTTGCCTAAGAAGTCTTTGTCTAATTGACAAGTCAAAGCAGACAGGAATTGGATGCTACATTGAAAATGCACATAAAATACCTGCATTTCTACTTAAACCTCCCAAAGACCACAAGTATGTGCAGGAAAAGGTGTTTTTCTTCCAAAAGGTTTTGAAACTTGAGTAGAAGAGGAGCGACCAACAAGTCCCAGAACTTCAATATTGATATTTCATACTTAAGTTTGCCAGAGTTACCCGAGTCTATTTTTAGGATCCAATTCTACAGAGTATTAGTGTTTCCAAAAGTAAAAACACTGGCTGATGACAATGCTATGCTGGGAAAAAAGCAGCCAAACAGCATTCTTTCTCCTGTATTTTGATTTTCATGTGAAGACAACTCCTCTCTGCAGAACTAAGAAAATTAACAAGAAAAGGTTCTTCTTTAATCTGGTTGATGATAGTATGGGAAGTCTGAAATGGTCTTCATAAAGAGCACACCATAGACACACCTGAAGATGGTTATTCAACAAATTTGTTCATGAATGGAGAAGAGATACCAGCCCAAGTAAACTGATGAAAATGTGTACCTTATCTCCCATTTTTACTGCGTTGGAACCTGAGGGGATGTCTGGGGACTACACTTTTGATTGTGTACTTGGAATTCTTTGCATAAAATAATGATAAGCTTTGAATGATCACAAAATGACACATACTGAGAAGAACAAAGTTCAGAAAGAGCTCTGTACATCTCCAGAAAGCAGCTTTGATCAGAAGTTGTAAATGAAAATGTTTGAACATTATCTTCATTTTTAAGCCCAGTAATATGTGAACATAAACCCAAAAAAATTATTATTCTGCATACAATCAAGAAACCAGGTCAGCAAATGCATAGTTTATAGCTTTGTGTATGGAAAATTACTATTTACAAAAGTGTACACTAGACTTAGTGGTTCCTCACAGTGTTTCATGTTTTGAGAAGAAATAGGGAAAACAGTGAGCTAATTAACAAAATGATCTATAAAACTCCATGTAACTGTGTCCTTTAGTACCAGGAAAGAAAGAAAACTTGTCAATAAAATACATTTCCCTTAATTTTAATGTGACTATAGAAAATGTAGTTTTGTCAGCCACAGGTAAATCTGGCTTCCCTCTCTATTTTTACCAGAATTAAGATATTTCTAATTTATGTTAAACCAGAATACAGTTCCCTGTCTTGTAGAAAAGTGGGACAGGAAACGTTTAAAATCTCCTAATTTATTCCTTATGCCATCCTAACTGTTGGAGTTGTCTCCATTCACATTCTAAGAGTGATACTTCCAGAGGCCCACAGGCACTCCCATCAAGGTGAATGTATCCCATGGGAGATAGAGTCCTGTGTGAAACACTTGACTTACCCACAGCTCCTCGTGAGAATTGCATTTCACTCCTTTAAACTAATTCTTTTTATTCTTTGTTTATGTTTTGATCCCAATCTAATGTTCTGTTCGATTTTCTTCTTCATGCCTCTTCAGCTCAAATATCTTTTGTCACTTAATGGACCTGGTCCTGATGTACAATGAGAACAATCCACTTTTGGAAAAATCATTTACTAGAGCTTATGCAACACAGCTTCTATTGGTTTTAAACAAACTTGCCAGAGTTAGTAGGAGGTGAGCTATTGCAAAGGATTAGCAAAGTGCTGCCTGGGAAGTGGCCAGTGTTAACCTCCCTGGGTTCTATTTTACTGCAGGTGGCTCCAGGGTTACTCAGGTACAACTACAAGAACAGCAGTCATCAAACCTTTGTCTGCAATAAAGCTCTTTTATGCTGCTTTGACACCCCTGGATTGTCATACTATAGTTATAACTGTAATTTACACCTGCTTTATATATTTTTGTGCTGCTGGTGTTCTGAGAAGCCTTGGTATGAATAAGAATCAGTGAGAATTAGATTCCAATTTTAAAATTATTTCTTTTCAGCCCAGCCTCCCCCTGGTAAGCCCTCATCTCTCTCTTCAGCTGACCTTCTTTAAAGAAGGCATGTGACCATTGCACTGCTCAGCACCTAGGAGACATTTTATGTGATGGATTTGTTTCTGAAAAGCTTGCAATCAACATACAAGCAATTAGAGGCCACTTTATTTCCTGGCAGTATTAAGGGCTCCTGCTGTTTGGTTTAGTATTGGCAGATGCAAATAAGGCTTTTAAAGGATGACTGTAAGTCATTCAGACTTATGTAGTCCTTTCATTCCCCACAATGCAGTCAAATCCACATGAAAATCTGTCTCACATGATATTGGTAGTCAGCCAAAGCTCTGTCCTTGGATTTCTTCATTTAGAAATCACTATTTAACAGGAAGAAAAGAAAAGAAAATGCAAAGCAGTATCCTTGGAGCCCAAATGACAGGAGAGTTGTGTTAACATGATGCAGGACTTTTAATTATTCTGAGCTTGCACCTTTAGAGCTAGCCATTTCTCAGCCTAATTAACCTGTCCTATTGTACAGCCTGTGTAAGGCACAAGGCAATTAACATTTGTATAATAAATAAACAATTAAGAAATGTTTTGATTTCTGGTTACACTTTTTTGTTATTCAAACTGCACTGTAGTTTCTGCCTATGAGGAATTTGCTTTTTCAAACACTTCACATTTCATTACCAAGTGTCTCTTGCTTCTCTTACACCCAGGAGTGTATCATATATAAAAATGAAACTATAAAAGCTTGCCATTTCACCAATGCAACAAGAAAATAACAAAAAATCACAGGCATAATCCTTTAAGAACATGTGTCAGAAAGTATTTTTTAACTGTATCAAACGCTTAAAGAAATAGTGGGAATGTTTACTAGTTTTATTCTAGAATTTATTGTAACTGAGAACAAACACTTGCCCAGATTTGCAAGTTAAGTTTACCCCAGTCTTTTATAAGCTAATATTTGCCAGGTCTCTGAAGCACTGTCATTCTAGACTATTGACACATCTTCTCCTTATTAATTTTTCTGATAGCACTAATAGTTTTATGTCCTCCCATTCATGAGTGAATTTTTTAGGTATAGGTACAAATCTTGTGGACAAGGAGTAGAATTCTTTACCAGTGATGGTCTTGGGTAATTTTTTGTAGGTCTGATAATGACTATCACTTTGATTAGCACCATAATTCCTTAATGGATAACTATAAAATTATTCTAATTTATAGCTCCCATAGGTTGTCATTATTACACAAGAATGTCATAGTAGAATGTGCCTCATGGCATCATTCAGGCTGTTAATGGAACTAGTTAATCACATCTATTAATGTCATTTGCTTGTTAATGCGTAGTTAATAATCAGTTAGTAATATCTATTCAGGAAGTTTATGGTACTAGTTTCATAATGAGGTCCCAGCAGGTAAGTTCTTATCCAAGTAGGACCATGGAGGTCAATGATGTCCTTCACAGGCAGGAGGGTTACTGCATTATATTATTCCACATCATTGTAGCATTACGCTACAAACCCATAGATGAAAGGAAAAGAAAGAAAGATTTTAAGATTCATAGATATTAAAAATATGCAACTGTCGAAGGATAAAATTGACTTAGAACTACCTTTAGGTATATGATTCCATTATATATTTAACAATCAAAAATAAAGCAAGTATGAACTGTGTGCCTTGTAATTATTGCAGTATATCCAAGCAGATGTATTACATTTCATCTTCTACTATTCTTTGGTTATGAAATTGAAATCATGAGTGCCTGTAATATCAAGTCATCTTTACCCAACCATATATTAAAAAACCTTCACAAATCTTGTCAATTCTATAATTCTCTATTAAATGTGTATATTAAAATTCTCTACTCTCTCAAATAATAAATGTAGTTTCCACAATTTCTGCAGCTTGAAAATTCAAGGATTATACTAGCAAAAAATCAAGACACAAAAATTTCTAGGAAAGATGTTCATTCAGGTAAAAAATGGCTTAGGTGTAAATAATCAGTGTGAAGGGAAAAGCAAAGTTGTCATCAGATGTAACATGCTTCCTAGTTTTACACCATCTTTTAAAAAGAGGGCCCAACAGTTTCCTATTGACAAAATATACACATACACTGTCAATAAAATAAAATAAGCAAACATCTTAGCATATCTGTCCCCCAGAGAAAAACTTATTTCTTTTTGCAGAAACTATATGATATGAGAATAGTCTGAGCAATAAAATGGCAAAAGTCCCAGTGGACAGATGATATTTTCTGTGAGAAGCTGCCAGTGTAAATCATACCCGCTACAGATTGCTGTGTGTTTGTGTTTATTCTCCATGAGCTGTATACATCCTGGAAAAGGCTTGCATTTACAATTTAAATTGTCAATGTGTGAATTTCATCTCATGCAAATTTGAAAACCTATATCATAACCATTATTCAAATCCCTATTAACATAGTAGTTTTCATTGCTTCCTAAGTGCTTTCCCACACTTCTTTGTAAGTAAGAAAACATTAAGAGTGATGCCCATCTGTTCTTGTATGATTTTTACTTCCAGACCATTTTACTTCACTCACTGTTTCTCACAAAAGGAATAGAGCATATTCACAAACATCTGAAAATTCCCCGTAGGCTACAAATCCTGGAGTCTGAAGCCCATTTTGTAAAAATGAGTGTTTGTGGGAAAGCAGATGGAAACAGGGCAGTACCCTCTAGTCTCTATAGCAATTCACTGGTGCCACACAACAGTATGATTGTGAGAACAACAAAGTCATGTTAAGCAGGTCGAGGAAGTAGTCTTCAATGAAGGCTAATGATATTTAATCCAGTAGATAACACTCTCTTGGACCTTAGATAACAAAATTATTGATTCATAAAATGAAGACTGCAACCACATGGCAGGATTGAGAACTCCAAAGATTGGTGTGTCTGAAATTTTTCCCCATTTAGTAAATTTAGCTCAAAAAATGGTCTAGTTTATCCCCAACTATGAAACAGAAATAAGCAAGATTTTTTTAAAAAGTGACCCCTGTCCTGTCATATATAACAGTAAGTAGCATGCTGTGAGCATACAAATACAAAGTTCAGTTTCTTCAGCCACATTATTTTCTTTTGCTTTTGACTGATCTTGTGAGTAAGAAAGGATGAAATGGTATTTCATGTGGTTAAGCAGCTACTCTCTATCTTCTTTTCCTTTATTGTCAGATATTTCAGGCCTAAGCCCCTGTAAGTTTCCAAAACAAAAAGTAAAGAATGGTTGCATTAACCTTAGCAACCGATACATTCGTTTGTCTAAAAAAATTCTAACTCTATGCTACAAGCCTACTCTAATTTTATACCTGTCTTCTTGTATTCTGAAACACTGTCAGGCTTGGGGCCATGACCACTTCCTCTGGGGACCTTGTTCCAATCATACCTAATTTTCCTAATATTCAGTTACCCAGTTCAAAATGCAGGTGACCAGGTGACATGGAGATTTGACTTTCAACCAAATTTCGCACATGCTATTTGACCTTTCACAATACCTGTTGACATAAGTAGATCTTGGTTCAAAATCTATTTTACCTCAGTGAAAAGGATCCAGTTGCTTTGAATGATTTTTGGCCCAGATGAAACCCAGAATGACACTTGGACACATGCTTTGTTCATGGAATTATTCCCACCAAAGTCAAATGGAAAATAAAGATGAAGTTATGTTTTTGTACCAAATTGAGGCCTAGAAATACCAACAGGCATTTTCTTAACTGATAATTTCTTAATGAGGGAACTGGAAATTAATTTCACAGAAGATCTGCTACATTATTGTGAAAGTAGATTTATCCTAGACTATAAAAAAAAGCTCCTCAGATAAACCCAAAACTAAATCTAAGGATTTTGATATTGGTTGGTTCATGTTTTAAGACTACCTCAGAGCTGTGAGACTCTTCTGTTTAACAGGTATAATTGAGAGCAGAGCTGGCCTTTTAACTTAAATTATCTCTGAGTTAGTGCCAAATAAGCTCTTTGAAATCTACATGCTCAGGATTTACTGTACCATAAGGGGTATAGGCTGACCCTGGAATTCCAACATATTGGGAACAATAATCAGCTGGGTTATAGGTTTTCCTGAGGGTCTTTTCCTCTCTTTAACACTGGGCATGGTATGTAGCTGCAATAAAAAGAGGATATTGTAAAGCAAAAGTCAGTGGACAATGACTAAAATAAAATCACATTTGAGAATGACATGTAAAACAAGGAACAAGATAAGGTCCAAAATGAGTACGCGACTCTCTATAGTTGAGAGTGAAAAGGAAAGCTGCATAAATTGAATAACTTGATTTGCATGACAATACCAATTCAAATAACATTCCATAAGATTGTTAAATCAAAAATAATTTGTGGAACATTGGGATACATGCTTCATTTTACATGATAATGTCAAGAGCCAGGAAAGATGTGATGTTGAATCACTTGTTTACATTCTATCATCTGTATGGACAGTTAGACCACCGCAGATATCTGTTTCTTGCAGGATGGTGTGTCCAATATAATCTCTCGTACTTCATGAAAACAATAATCATTAAACTGGAAAGAGTAGGTAGAAAGGAATTTAGTGGCAAGAAAATTGTTGCAAAAAGACTGTGTGCACTCTGGCCTATGAACAAAATGAACAGAAAAAATTTAGAACTAAGGAACTTATTAGAAGCCATGATCAGCAGCTGCTATTTTGCATCTAGAATGAATATGCTGATACATAAACTTTAAATAATTTTGAAGCACACCAAAAAAATTCTCATGTAAGTGTTTTAAAACAACGCATTCTTAAATGGAGAGCAATTAAAATATATGCCTGAAGGAATCTGGAATTTCTCTATTGTAGAAAACTCTATTATATATAGTTTCAATCTGATCTGGCAAGAAATAGAACAATTTCTCCTAATGAATCATTTGGGGGAAAATATATTTAAAGTAGCCATATGTTACATTTTTATGTAAATAAAATTTCATCACTGACTTGTGTATTTTACTTTTATTATCAGTATCTGTTTTAAATTTTGAAACAGCTTTTTAATAGAAATGTAACAGAATTATTTTATGATGTTTGGAAATCCTGATTTTATACTCGTTCTGAACAAAAATATGTCAAAATTGACAGTTTACTGTAAAGAAGTAATTATGTGAACATACAACTTTCTATCTCAGAAGAAAAATAATCTCTAATAAACTGCCTTCACTTCTCTCCCTGTGATTTATTGTAAATAGATGGAAGACTTTCAAATCTGTCATGATGATTTTATAATTATTTTCCTCAGCAATTTTTAATTAAATAGAAATATGCTGTCTTTTGGGAAAATAATCTTGACTGTATAGTAGAAGTGAAGATACTTGACTGAGGTAGAAATGAAGGAACAAATCTGACTTTGGTGTTTCCCCTGCCTTTGCCTAAACAATGGAAAATAATAATTTGGAAAACTTATCTTTGTCTTTCTCACTCATAACCATACACAGAGTGCAGAAAAAGCAACTTTTTTTTACATTTGGAAGAGACAGAAACATCAGAACCAATACTTAGATGATTAAATAAGAGAAATGTTAAAATTGCAATTAATTTGTATGTGAAATAAGTGTTCAGAATTAACCTCTCATTTATTTAAGTGAGTGGTAAAATGCAACAATGTAAAAGTAGATTATTTCTTCCCTTTTATTCTTCTTGATGTAAAGCCACTATGAACACATTGTGGAAACATTAATCTGAAAGCCAATTCCAGCACCTCTATTCAGGAGAGAAAGTATTTCATTGACGTTCATCCTGAGCACTGCGCAATTGCAAACATTAATTGCCAATCAGATTAAAAGTTTTTTGGATGGATTTCCAAGGCCATGCCTACACTAGCAAGTGGGGTAACATAGCAAGAGCTAGTCTAGAGACTGAAAGAGATGGTGTGGGTAAGCCATCATCCAGCTGCCTGTGATTTTGCACTGGCTCTCTCCTGGTCACCAGGACTAAAGGCCCACTTGCAGTTCAATCTCATTTTGCACACCCCAGGGAGAAGTTCTGGTTCAGCCTTATCTCTGCTCCTGCACTCCTGGAACACTCCACACTGCACAGCAAACTCGAGTCCACATTTTCAGTTTCTTAAGAGATCTGCATTTCATTTTGTGTAGAGTAGAACTATAGCTTCAGGGCCTCTTGCAGCTATGTTAAATGACAAACACTGGTTAAATCCTTGAGGTTTGGCAGCTCAGCTTATGTCATTGCATTAAATCTGTTTTAATGCAGTTTCAACTGTTTGTATGTGTTGTGCATGTGTGTGTGTGTGTTAGTGTGCATGTGTGTGTACATTTGCATGAGCTAGTTGTAAGGCAAAGCTAATCACAAGGCTAAGTTTTAGCAACAGTGATCAGATTTGTCTGTTACATTATTTAAATTATTATCAGCTTTCAGAATTACCAGTGACAAGGGAATAGACGCAGAAGATTGTCTCTCCTTACCTCCCTCCCACTAATATGCACTATGTCCCCTAATATAAGGTAATTTCCAAATGAGTGGTTTCTCACTGTGAGTAGATGAAATTTGTGACTCTTCTCATATAGCTTATTTATATATTACTTACATTTAACTATTATTTGTGGTGTTTTCACCCTATGTCCTGCTTTTTTAACTCCTTTTTCTTCCCCCAAAGTAAGTAAGGCCCTCCCTGCTCCCTCACGTGATCTCTCTGTTTGGGACTCTGCTTTTGGCTGTCAGCATTTTATTATAGCATGGTGATAAACCAGGTGTCATGGCCTCATTTTGTGTTCCTGGGGCTGAGCCACCTACTTGGATTGCTGTCTCATGAAGACCTCCACAGTATAGTAACCTTTGTTTGTATTGTTTGTGGCTTAACCAACAACTCCTGCCTAAGACTTTTAGTGTGTCTGTAGCAAAATTACTCCTCAATATCTAGGTATGGAAAGGTAGATGTGTAAGCAGTTAAAATATAGCTTAGTGATAGAGACAGATAAATCTTTGATGAGTGCTATGTAAGGAAACTTTTCCTCTTTCGTGCTAAACTAAACTTTACACTTTCTGTTCACTTTTGTTTCAATAATTCCAAAAAATTCCTTTTAATAACCCATGTTGCTACAATTCGAATGAAGTCCCAAGTAGAAGAAACTGAAAAAAATATTCATTACTTAGAAAATGTGAAAGGAACAAGTCTTAAAAATTCAGAACTTTAAAAAACATTCCTTACCAACAGTTGCATACCTCAAAGTCAGTCATTCCTTGCAAAAGTCTCTGTTTTGGTTCATTTGCTTTTGTCAGCTTATGCAATTCTGTAAAACAGTCCTGAGACACTCAGAAGTGGAATTGCTTTTCTCTGTTTTTAATATTATGTTTCCTTACATTTCCCATCAAATTTTATAATAGTTCTGCAGTTTTATGGCTTCTCATAGTTTTTTTGGTTTGGTTTGGTTTTTTGGTTTTTGGTTGTTTTTTTTTTACTTTGCAAACAGTTCAATATACCGAAAAGTGAAGATATTGTACGCATTGTAGTGTTTCTAAAGTATGTGGTATTTACTATCCAAGCCCTTTAGAAATATTTGTGGAAAGAGGAAAGTCAATGATCCAAAAGCTCATTGAAATCAATGGGAGACTTTCCATTAAATTCAATGGGCTTTCGTCCAAGCTGTTTGTAATTATAGGCTGACATTTTCAAAGCTGCCTAAGGGATCTGGAAGCCTAATACTCATTAAAATTAACTGGGCATCTAGCTTTACTGGGGTGCTTTGGAAGTCACTACTACAGTGTATATAAATGAGTGACCTGTTTATGACAGTCAGTTACATTACACCTCCATGAATCTGTATGCATGTGTCTTATCTTCCATAACAAAGAAATGTTTTTCAATTTTATTGCTTGATAAGGGCCGTTTTCCTGCAGGAAAGTATTCTCTAATTTAAAAAGAGGGTGGAATATTAAAAAAAAATCATAGAATTCAGCAAAACTGATCCATACAATGGCTTTTCTATCCTGTTAGCAATTTTTGATTTATTTTTTTAAGAAATATTCTTAAATATCTGGAATTTATTTGTAATGTGGACTAGATCACTATACTGAACAAACAACTGATTCCATAGATTACCTGAGAAGTTATCTTTTTTCTTTCTGCAGCAAGGAGTCTGTGATATCCTGACTTATAACTATATTGGCATCTTTATCTAATCTGTCTATATACTGCTTAAGCATCCCAAAAATATTTATACCGTAACCTTTCATTTGAAAAAGTTGTTTGGACTGTGATTGACAAATCATAGAAATGCTTTAGCATTTCCTATGGATGCTGCACCATATTAAAACATACATATATATATATATATATATATATATATATATATACACACACATATATATCAAGTGAGTCACTTCAACTACAGTTATTTATACACACTATTTAAAATCTAATCAAATTTGTGAACAACGTTGTTCTAAATGTCACTTGTTCGAGTAGCATGTGGTTTCATTGTAATACTTTCAAGCTAATATTTGATTTTAATCTGACTCTCATTCACATGCTCATACCAAATAAAGAGATGACTGCTAAGTATTTTTAAGGGATTAGAAATGTTAAAGTCTTTGGAAGCTAGATATACAAAAACTTTAAAATTTGGAAATAAAAGGATAATATTTTCATTCTGAGGGGATCTGAATTATGAGATGGATCAAAATAAATATAGCACCTGTTTAGATAAAGCACTCGTGCACTTAATATATAGATTATTGGTAAGCTTGATTTTATTTAAATTCATCATGAATCATATTGCCCAAAATGACTTTTTTTTATTTGATTACGACTTTGTAATGACAGTATTGTTGCTATGAAATCATCTCACAGTCAACAGAAGTGTATAAGGAATAGTGTTGCTAGAAACAAGAAAACATACAAAGTGGCCAGATGAAAGCAGATCATTTACTTAAACTCATTTCAAGTAATATTAAATAGAAAATATTTTAAAATTATATTTGGGGTAAAATTAAAGAGTGTGCATAAATTGCTGCTCTGTTGAAACTGAAGTTTCCTCAGGTGCAATTACAGTCCTCTTTCAAGCCAACAGCAGCTTCCTGCTTCACTCCTACTGGGAGATTTTGCATATTGCCAAGTAATTGATGATAAAATCAGATTCCAAAGGTATGAATTGCTATTGCATTTTTTATTAGCATCATGTTATGTTTCCTATATTTTTGTTAATTGTTTTCTGCTTTTGGGTTAGCTACTGGCCTGTCTTCTTGGTTTAAGAATTTGTGTCAATTCAAATATAGGTAAAAAGAAAAAGGGATAGGGAAGCTATTTCTTACAGTACAGGAAGACCAAAACACGGCAGAAAATGTCTTACAGTAAAAGCAGCATAAAAAGCAGAAAGCACATAATTAAACTGAATTGGAATGAAATGCAATTGCTAATGTGCCTAATTGTGAACTATTTAATGACAATTTCTGTAATCAGAATTCCACTTCTATTACTCTGTAACTAGTTTCTATAGGTGCAATTTTTTTCAATGTTCATGGGGGTGACTGATGTAAAAAGTACAAATTCATGGAGGTACAATACCAAAACCATTGCAGGTTTCATCACACATAACTGTTTAGATCTCTGAATCTCTGAAATTCCTCTGGAAATACAACAGACTAACTCTAACCCTCCTGTACCTGACACTATTTCTTCTTTAGGACTTCTGAAATTTCTCAGACTCCTGCATTTAGAGGAATTCATCAGCATTTTTTCCATTTTTAAATGAAGATCACAGCTGAAAATACTAATATCAGTCAAAGGATTGATCATGCATTCCACGGTGGCTTCTCTGTGCTGCTCTGTTGTCAATGATGTGTCAGCTTTCTATTTATCCAATTCTTAGTTCCTACCCTAATAATCACCTTCTTTAGTTTAACTAATAATTTCCTATTAAGCATCAAATATTTTCCCATCTTCCGAGCAGATTATATCTAGATTAGAACTATTTCCCTTGTCTAGAAAAGCAATTATCTTCCCAATGAAGGCTATCAGATTAGTCTGGCACAATTTGTCTTTGTCAAAGTGAGGCTCCATTTCATAACATTTTTGCTGTACCTCTGTGCCTTCATTCTTTCCTGTTGTAAAATATAGCCCAGACAGAGCCAAACTTGTAATGATAACCCTATTTTAAAATATGTGTAAATAAAATTATAACCCTATTTTAAAATATGTGCAACATTTAATATTTTTTCTCTGTTTTAGCATTTAAAGGAAATTGATGGACTTTGCTCCTCTGCTAGTGGACCTGCAACAGTGTGAATTCTATTGATTCTGGGACAACAGCATTCCATCTCAGTTTTTATATATGAAATAGTAAGTGTGTTTTCTTCCATAGCAAATGGTCATTTGTGTCCCATATCATGCCTGTGGCTTCACTAAAAAGTGAACTTCAGCATAGACCTTTCTTAATCCTTATCTGCTCTTTCCTAGACACTGTTTTCACTTCATCTGAATTCTACTTTACTTATAGAAGTATCATTGTATTTAATTAAAAAAAAACAACAAAACACACAAAAACTTGATCACTTTTCCTAAAAGTAGTAATTTTTAAATCTTAATTTTCTAATTAGGTCTGGTTTAAATTCCTTTAGACTTTCCATTCTTCATTGATGATGCCCATGCATTTTTTTATTTATTTATACATTAATTAATTTTTATTTTATTTTGTTCCTTTTGGTTTCTACAACTTTTTTCATTTTTGGCTTTTTGTTGATTGCTACTTTTTAAGTATTAAGGTACCTTCTATAGTGAACTGTGAATGAAAAGCAGAGTTTCACCCTGCTTAGCTTGACTTAACAGAAGATTATTTCATTAAGTCTACACTTTAAATCAGAAGCTTTAAAGACTAGTTTGTGGTTTTCCTTCTATTTCATTTAAAGTGAATTATGTCATGATTTTTTTTCCGAAGCTCTCTTTTATGCAATGCGCTTGTTAGCTACCAAAATCTTCAATAACAAGGTATGTTTCTTTCTGGTGTATAAATTTGTTGGTTACTGAGTCCAAGACAATACAAACCTTAATTTCATTTTAGCATTTGTTCTGCAGCATATCTCTGGGAAGTTCAAATTACTCTTAGAGACAGTTTATGGTAGTATTTCCAGAGGTCTTTCTATATGCAAACATGAACTAGTGATTCTATAGTGGACCCCATTAATTTTTTTACCCTTTCCCCTCCAATACATGTAATATTTGCCATCATTTTAAAAGATCAGCATGAAAATTCGTAGGCAATTCCTGCTTATATCTTTAAGGCTATCACATTCCAAAGTTATGACATTTCTCTCACCGCCTTACTTTTCTATATGACAAAACTGCCTGCTTTACAGGGCTTATATGAATCTTCTGGGCTTTTTTCCTCTGCGTTACCCTTTTTCTATCCAGCTGATAGCCTACATCACTATCCTAGTTCTTCATGTCATCATTTCTTAAGCTGGAATTTATATATTTCACTTTTTTGTAGAGACATTCATTAATTTATTTGTAACGTATTTAAATTTAACTATTTAAAAACTGCTTTTGTTTCTAGTGATGACAATTAATTAACTAGATTGCTTAATTAGCGAATGTCTGGTCAGAGTTTTATTTTTTATTTATCCCATTTAAAACTCTATAATAAAAATGATGGATGTTATATTGTTCCAAAATTCTCCATGATTTTTAGTCTCACCATTCTGATATTACTTGTGTTGGCAATAACCAAAGAAAATTTATACTGACATAAAAAGCAATCCAACAGTAGAATATTTTCCAAATGACAAACTTGTCTAAACTTTCCTTCTAGCACCAGATTTTATTTATCTCTCTCACTTTGTCTCTTTTCTTTTTTTTTTTTTCCTGTAGAATATAAGTCAAGATTACATAGTTGAGTATTTTCCCTGTTCTGGAATAATCATCTCCTGTCTGTCTCAGTTGAACTATATTATTGCCAATTATGTGGCCTCAATGTCCACAGCATCTGGGATTTTCAAATATATGCGACCCCTGCAGTGTATCTCTTCAGGAAAGAAGCCTTTTAAGCTAAATCTGATTCCTTTTCATCATCAAGCTAAATCTCCTTCCCTCTAAATGTTAGATATGAAAGAAACATGACTGTGTAAGACCCATGGCAATCTAGCCAGAGAAGAAAGAGGAGAAGGAATATCAGTACTTGATGCATGCCGCCATACATAGAGTACTGATAAAATAGACCATGAAGTTCTAGGTGAATATATGGACAAGATGTTAAATGTTGTTGCTTCAAATTGACTCCATTCTTTTTAGAGAACAGAAATGTCTTTAAACTGGGGCAGACTTGCCCTAAGCTTTGCATAAGACCCTGTACAAGCTGAAGAAATCTCTAGTTCTCTCCTTTCTGCTATTCAATTATTTTTTTCTCTAAAGCAAATAACTATATACATTACGAATCAATCATGTTTAAAAATTTAAAATAAAACACCTCAGACATTCTTTCTTCGAGGAAGATAAAGGAAGAATACTGGATATATCTGTCACTTTGCTTGATGTTCTCTGGCTAATCACAGTACAGAAAATCTACAGGCTATAAAATTGACTTCTGAGTTCTTCACAGTTATAAACGAAGTTACTCCAATAACCTTGGCTGGTCACAGTGCAAATAGGAAAAGGACTGATGGACTGAGGGTTTTCTTTGAGGCAGAAGTTTCAGCTATTCTTTCCTAAGACAAGTAAGGCATATTTTTTTAGAACTGTCATTGTACCACTCCCTCTATATTCAAATATCTTTCACTATTACCTTCAGCTGCCACTGGATGGGTTCAAAAGTACTTCTGCAAAGCAGGCCACAGTCTCAAGTCCGGCAATGGGAGACTGGTGAACACACAGCTTGTGGCCACCTATAAAAAGTTAGCAGAGGATTAGTCTGCTCTCCAAGGTGGCCTTGACTGAACTAATTAAACCATTCTTTCCATCTTCGCCCCTCCATCTTTGCTTCAACCACACTTGCTCCAGCTTCTGCTGTAAATGGGGAGATCCAGGCCACAGCAAGCATCTGTACTGTACATTCTTGTTTTGGTCCCCCAGCAGGTATGCCTCCTGAAAGAAAAAAATATATTATTATGCAATAATTGTTTTTTCTTAGTGTATGCTCATAGGGATTGTACAATTAAGATGGCTTAAGCAACCTTTACTCAAGTATTATCAAATTTGGAGTTCCACCATAACTATTTGCAATATGCCACCAGAAAAGTGTCCCACGCATTTATTAAGAATACTGATATCTACCAATGGAAATACTGAATAATTTTACAGACTACTAATAACTTCAGCTAATATAGTAATGGAGCAGTTCAGGGCTGCTGGGGTCCCCTCTAAGTTCCCATGGGACAGTAGATTTTTATTGTCACAGGTTGTCCTGTTAATTCTTCAAAGACTTTACGCACTGACCTTATCATCTTGCGAAGATTTAGGTTCTTACCTAAGCCCCATTTCTACATCACATCAAGCGCAAACTTTATTCCTTAAATTCCTGATATTCCTTTACATTCCCCAATAAAAATCTTGCTTTTTATCCTCTTTTTTTACATGATAGAGTCCTAGTCTCCCAGTGCCTGATCCCTTTGACATTGTCTCTCACTGCAGCTTTTCTCTGCAGCTCCTCTGCCACTTCGTGGCTGAAGTAGAGGTTAATACTACTGAACTCAGCACACCCTGTTCACTTTATCTGCTGGTGCCTCTGGCTTTAAAATATCACAGAGCTGCATATATAAAAAAAATGTTGCATAGCCACAAGATGAACCCCACAACTCCTTGCCTGACTAATATTCTTTGCATAGGACATAAGAAATCTTTGCTGAGCCTGAATTTGTTTTTCAAAGCCTTATAATTTAAAGTGGCAATGAAAGCCAAATTTCAGTTTTCATCCCACATTGTTATCCCCAGCTGCCAAATATCAGTCTGCAGCTTTAAATTATATTAACTATTTAAATAACTTCTTTCCTTATCATCTTCCACCCTCCCCACTCCTTTTTGAATTTCTATAATGTGTTAACATATCTTTTGCCTCATTCTCAGAAATGACTGGATTGTTTTGGCAAAAAAGGCATTCTAACACATATTTTAAAACCTCAGGGCAGACACTAAGGAACATTTAAGCCCAAATGTCTACCAATTGGCAAACTGAAAAGGTCTAAAATCAGCATTTTATAATGGAAAGTGTCAGGGAACATTTATGAGCATAGCTACCAGCCCATTTTTACCTTTCATTGGTTTCTTCAGCACTAGCTAAAAAGCACACTGTCCCTGGTAGAAGCAGCCAGCTCAGAGCCTTTAGCTCTCACAGGTGGCATGCTGCTGGCCCAGCTGTGTTTTTTCTGTCCTTTGTGACTTAATTTGTGGGAATCCAGCAGAGGTTCATGCAGAATATTATCACTTCAAGATGTTCTACCCTGGGGTAGAATCTCCAACCAACAGGTCTGCAACCTGAATCTTTCAAAAATTGTTTGCTTACAATTTTTTTTTTAATAGCCTTTTTCCTTGTTCATAAACCAGCAATTTATTCTTAACTTAGATATATACATAATATGACTCAGTAACTCCTATCCAGAGGTCCTCTTTGCATTTAAAACTTCAGTCTCTCTCTGCACAAAATTACCTTTGATGGATGGGGAGAGAGTTGGTTTTTCCTTAAGAAAATTTAATAAATTAGCACATTACCACTAATTTGCAAATTATATCGCAACACTATCATACCAGTTTCCTATGTTTATAAAAAATAGCATGGAAAATGTTTGGTGGATGACTTAGCAAGTTGGCTTCAACCCTAAGTGGTAGATGTTTTCAACTGCACTGGTCAAATAGGTGAAATGTGTGAAAAATTATTGAGGAGACTAGGTCAACTGAAGTCATAAAACTAGGGAATCTTACTACAAGAATAATTTAACATCAGAATCATAAAGAAAACAAAGCATTTGCATCAGTAAGGGAGTTGAAAAAAAAATGAACTTATCACAAACACAAAGATATGTTTATTTTCCCATCAGTAGAGTTTAAAATGCAATATATAAAATTTATTACCAAAAGGTTTAAAAGTAAGATTAGGTAGTAGATTATTGTCCCTACAGTCTATGGATGCTAGAATACTTCTTATAGCAAATGGCACAGAATGAATATGGAAGGCATAGGAATTTTCCCCTCTGGAAACAAACTCTTTCAATTCCCTGTAGTAGGCAATTAAATATCACATCATATACATAGACACATATATTATTTGCATTTGATCTGTTTGGAGCACCTTCAATTTAATTTTTGGAGGAATACAACAAAAATAACAGCCCTCAAGTACCTTTGGAATGGGAATCTAGATGGGAAAAAGTATGAATACTTCATCATCCATAATTGTTACAGCTGAAAGAAGTAATGATGCTGTGTTTTATACAGGGTTTTTTAAATGCATAGACTATATGCAGATAAAACTTTATTTGTCCGGTTATCTCGGCTGTTTGAGGGGCCTGGAAAGGCCCGGAGTGGCCTTGGGGCAGCCCGCGTATCGAAGGACGAGAAGAGGCTTCAGTTCTTCTTTCGGTTTTTATGTTTATTAATTGTTTATCTAAAAGATGTTCTTTCAGCCGAACAAAGATCTGCTCAGCAGTCAGCCATGGGCACACTATGCCGTCCCCCGGACCGCCACGTATCTTTATACCCATTGTTACGTATACAATATTTATCATTTTTCCCCAATACCATCTATTCTTATAACTCGGTACACTTTCAGTAATAACCAATCCAAAGGTGCCACCGTGGCCAAAGAAGATGGAGGAGAAGAGGAAGAAGAAGGAGGGCAGGACACACCCCAATTCCTCCATCTTACTTCTCTAAACCCCCCTGTACATAAATCCTAAACCCTGTGTCTCACCCTCTAATTAGCTAATCTTTTCGCCATTCACCCCGGTGAAGCCCTCTTATCTTCATAAAGGTGTCGTCTCCCATGTAGGGTCAAAGTCCTGCCACCAGACACTTCTGGCAACATTCCAGGACTCCCGGGCCCCCCAAGGGTGGTCTCGGAGGCCCGGCATCTCAGGACTCAGATCCTGAGATCCCACATTTACTAACTCCACATTTTATAAAAGTGATTATCAGTTGATTAAAATTGCATATTAGAGACCATAACTTCAAACTTGTATTCACAGCATGCAAAATAGTGTAGAATAAAAAGGAGTCACGAGAAGCTGCATTACCCACTGAATATTGCACTCATTTCACCACATATTCCAAAGTAATTGGAAGAGATATAGAAGTGGTGTCTTTCCTTCCTGGGACAAATTGGTGGTGGTCTGAGACAGGGAAAATGCAGCTATGTCCAAACTCTTCCTTCAGAGCAAACTGATTCTTAACAATAGGGAGGAGGCTCACAGTAAATACGGGAACTGTGACTCACTGGCTGCTTTGCCTTGCAAGGAACAACAACACACACAAAGTGTGGTATTCCCACACTCTTGTGTTTACACTAAACATGTAAATTCAGGTCTTGGCTTGCATCACTTATCATGCAAAGTTCCTATCAAAGTCAGTGGGAATTTTGAAGATATAGGAAATCACATCTTTAACTACAGCAAGGTTTTTGATTAAATGTTTCAAACCTGCCTTCCCACTATTCCCAGATATGAACAACAAAATTTCTTTAGTTGCATTAATTTTCTTGTTATGAGGAATTGTTTCCCTTTACATCGCCTAAGTGGTCTGTGTTCCTTTTTCCTGTTCCCATCTACCAGCTGTATGCTTAAACTAATGCAGAGCAGACAGCATAGTTCAGGGCTGTCAGTTGTCAGGTTTTCCTGCTGAAGAATGCCACTTTCACCATTTTATTTCATAAACACAATGAACTTTTCATCTCTTCTCCCATAAATGTGAAATGTGTTCAAATAGACAGCATTTTCTTCCCATCCTCACTTCAGTAGAAAAGTAAAATATAGAGAACAAGCTATCCCTTCCTTGTTTCCTGAAATAAATTACTGCTACAAGAAAGTGTTTCATGCTATCTTTTCCAGAAAATAGTAGTGGTGACAGTGGTGATAGGAACTGTCCTTAGCAGAAGCTCACAGGGAACCCAGGTTAATATCTGAAAATTAGAACTAAACTAAAATTAGATCCCTATTATTAAAATCAAGCACTAAGTGAATTATTTACATACCCTTTGTCAATCACAATCATGGAACTCAGTGCTCCTCAGGGAATGTTTGGTCTGAAGTCTGAAGATTACTCCATTTCATTGTAGGTTTTATAATATAAGTGGTAAAATATTATATAAACTATTTCGATGAACCAGAATTTAAAGGTATTCTGCCTACTATTGTATGGAATAGCAATGAATCTGAGCAAGTGGCAGACTAAAGCAGGTGGGCTAAATTTCCAGAAGCACCTCCTCTACCATCATTACGTCCCTTCAGACCTTTGAATGCCTCTTGCAACACTGCATCCCTCATATATCTACCTAGAAAAAAGTCATTCTGTAGGAAGAATCCTTGTTCCCTAGCAGAGGAGCCTCTGTTATCATTGCTGAGTAGCAGCAAGGGGCAGGGTCCTTCTGCCAGATGTTGTCCCAAATATCTACCTTACTGTGTGGCAATTGTTCTATTCAGCGTGGACAAAACCTTCCTCCCAGAGGGTGGAAGGAAAGATTTTGTAAAGGGAAGTAAGGAGAGAAAAGAGGGAGCTTCTCCATGGCTGAGCAAAATGCGCTTTCTATTGCAAGTAAATGGAATCATTTTACGTGGTGTTGCTTGATTTTGGATGGATAGTTCACAGACCCCTTGGTTGATCTTGTAATTGTTTTTGTATTGTAAATTGCATTTACAGTTCAAAAGGGTTGAAAATTAAATGAGCTGCTAGTTTTGGCACAATGGTAGAACATATGTATATGCAGAGCTATCATATCATCAACTCCTTAAAAAGTAATTTTCTTTTATGAGATTGAAGAACCTTATATGGCATTTTTCCTGTGGTTTTTAACTGGGATATAAAATGAAGATACACTTTTTTTTCATTCAAGGCACATTTTGTATCTGACCCATCCGAAAAAATGTGAGAAGCGGGACATTAATGGCAAGTAGCTCATGAAGACCAGTTTTACAGCCTGGGGAACTTTAACCAGAGTGCACATATGACAAACCAAAAATTTACATGGAAAGAGTTTAATGGTGTTTTGCACTGAGAAGATTTGCTTGTATCTTTCATTCTCTTCTAGATGCACATATTTTATGTTGGTTGTACTGCAAATGTATATGCATGATTGAACTCAAACATTATGCAGTCTTAGCTATTATTTCAATATTTTGAGTGAATTCTGCTAGTAGACTGTTCAGCCTCATCTACATAACATCGATTTGATTTGTTCTGCACACCAGCAGACGTGTTTTGAAGTAGTTTATAAATGTTTCTAACTAAGTATTCATAGTTATAAGTCCGTGGTGAGTGGATCTTCCTTCCCTTAGTACATCCCTGTTTTTTCTGCTCTCTGAGAAGATGGTTGATTAGATCCCGTGGGTGAACACTTTTGGAGACTGGTTAATTTGTTGTAAATCCATGTGGTGTCAGATACTGAAAATAATTGGAAGATTTACTTGCTAATAGTGTACTTATTAAAAAAACCTCAAAGATTTTCAGAAGGAGGAACATGAATCTACTATCTCTGTATTCCATTCCATTTTTTCTAGTCTCCTTAAAAATATGTGAATGATACAACATTACCTATCAGTCTGCTGAAGTGGTGAGTCCTAATTTCCGGATTAGCCATGTATTACTGTCTCTGGCTTTGCACTGTAGAAGGCTGAAGCTTGAAAGATCTTTTAACCATATCAAGCCATCTGCAGGTGTGTAAGAGAAGAATATCCTTCCCGGAGCTCTTGTCTAAGGCGGGAGATGCACTGCTGTGATAAGAGCTGAGGGTGGGTGGGGAGGAACCTTGCTGCTGCACAATAGAGATGGAAATGCTCCACACAAGAGAAAAATCAGGCAGGAGCTCATGAGAAAAGAAAGACCCAAAGTGACTCATGTTAGTTCTCAACCAGAGTCAGTACAATTTTTTACTTTTCTCCTTTTTAAAGGTTTGTTTCAATTAAAGGTCAGTGTTAGCATTTTGAAGAGATGTGTTTGGTAACTGTGCAGGCAGATACAAGAAACAAACCAAAATCTAGATCTCCAAACATATCAGAAAGCTTGAAGTCATGCAGAATACTGTGGGAATAACTGGTAATACTTTAATTTTTAGTTTGTGAGCTTGTTCTAGGCTAGGAAAAGGTGAATTGTATTAAAAGACAAACAATTACTTAAAATCTGAAGGGAAGAGTAAATGTCATGTAGAACATTAATAAACTTTAGGAGGAAATGAGACAAAAAAGAATTTAAAAAATCATGTTTGATTGATTTTCCATTCGTTATGCATGAGCTGAATTCAGTGACTAATGAAACTTTTACTATCTCAGATGGACAACACTAGCAGAAGAATTAATGAAATTACACACAGATTCAACAAAGTGCTAATAGTTATAGCCTGCAATTTTAGTTGTCTAATAACCTAATTGATTTTAAAAATAAGAAATAAGAAAGCAAGCCCTGTATTATGTGTTATGCTCTAGTGAAATGTGTACATAAAGTATTACCTTAGCTGCCTGGTACGTGCAGTTCAGCCAAATTCTTCATTAATTACTCTTGTAGTGAAAGGAAACCAACATCATTATTCTAACAACTAGAGAGATTGTAGGATTTTTTCCACTAGCTCTTACAGTGGTGAATACTGTCTGCAGTGTTGGACTGACTTCATGATTCCAATGTGAGAAGAGCACATGAAACAGTTAAAATGCAATAATTGCAAAATTGAAAGTAATTTAATTACAGCTAGTGTACTGCCAAATTTTTATGTATGCATGTTAAAGCCTATATATAAGCACTTTCATAATCTTTATCACAATATTTTTTAATTTTAGCATAATTCTGAATGAGTTGAAGAATTTCTTAGAAACTTCTCTTAGATATACATATATTGAATCAATGTTAATATTTCCTAGAGTAAATGAATTCTGAAATACACATCCGTAAAATGAGTTTATCACTGAGACTATAATAATCTCTGTTATCAAGGTTGTGCAAAGCTGGATAATGAAATCAGAATCTGATTATGTTTGCTGGGACTTGTGATCCTTTAGACGTTGCCAGACTTTCATTCAGTATGATCAAGGATGAAAATTATATGATCCTTTTAACATTACTCCCTCTTTTTGCTTTCCTCCAAAGCCCTTTCTTTGTCACCCAACCACTTCATGACAAAAAAGAAGGAGAAAATCAGCAGATCAGCCCAACATTTGTAGATGTTTTCACATGGGGGGTTTGGCCAGGCCTTTAAGACCATTCCACAGGGCATTTTTTAGCTCTCATTAAGGGCCTTGCAGCCCACATTCCTTCCATGCCCTGCAGGGCTCAAGCTGTGCTTAGGATGAAACAACCCTCAGCCTTGCCCTCAGCATCTGAGTGGCAGTCCAATCCAGCTCACAGATATCTACATTCTGTCCTCGGATTCCACAATTTTGCTCGCTCAGGCAGGTTTTAATCTGAGCTATTCACTCATTCCCGTGCAAAAGAAGGGTCTATTAGGTGAATGCAGGAACAGGGAACACAGACATGCCAGCCAGAAAGAGCCCAGCTGTTTTACTGTAAGCTGTGTTTGGGCACAGCATTGATGTGAGCATAACTTAACCTTCTAATGCATTTTTTATACTTTTGAATTCAGAAAAGTGAATTATTGTAAAAGGTCTCTTTCAGTGCAGTGCATAACACTGTAACAAGTTGTAGGAACAGTTAAATCCATATTTAAATGATTTATTGGTTTAAAAAATGGATGACAGATGTGGAAATGAGAGATATGTTTATCATGATGAATTCCTGTGCTGGAACCAAGTTAGCTTTCATCAGCTACTTTGTACCATTTTATTACACCATTGATCTGATTTTTGTACCTTGACATCAAATGAAGCGCAAAATATGTTTTCAATATTATCTATCTATAAATTCCATCACACTGGTCTTATTTTGATTGTGGTAAGACCATTTTGGAGTTGCAATTAATATAAATTCATGCTGTTTTTTCGTTTTATTTCTATTTCTAATCTGGAGTAATGATAGATGGCCACTTCAGGATGTTTTGTGTTCTCTACTGTAAGCAATGTTTTCCAATGACTCAGAGACTGAAGTTTGTTTTACAGTATTTTATTTGGAACACTAGATTATCTTTTTATTACTTCTTGGGGGTTTTTTCCTCTGAAAAAAACCCTAAAACAGCAAGGAATTTGGCCTGTTTCATGTTCCTGTTGAATAGGCAAAATCATCCATTGAGTTCAAGACCACGTCCTTTACTTTTCATGGTGATATAAGACAAAAGAGAGATTAGCTTCCGGAATGCATAACATTTGTACTCAGAATATTTAAAAAACATATTAGGCAAATGAAAAAATCCATGTGAGTTTACCTAAAGAACTTCAGAGAAGCCTAGCTGAATAAGGCTGACACTAGCTAGCTTTCAGACTGTCAGCTCCTATTCACTCTGTCTTGGCTCAGCTACTCCAACACAATCGTGTGCAGACATCGTGCTTGCCAGCTAGTCCAGGGTTTTGAATTTAGAACTCTGAACTTCACAGAACATTTCATGCAGAGAAATTGATGGACCATAACATGAATCCTCTGGCTGTGATTCAGCTTTTGTGTCTCAGTTACCTCTGACATAAAACAGGGATAGTGTCTGTTTATAAATCTTAGGTAGGTGTATCAACAAGAGTTTGTGCATTCACTACCCTTAGTGGTATCAGAGTCATGAATAATATAAAGAATAGCAGAATATTTGGAGCTCATTAAGCTCAGCATGCTTTTGGTTTATTGTATTGAGGTGCAAATAGTCTTATACTCAACCAGCACATTTAAAATAAAGATTCATAGTCTGATCCACTAGCAGTAAAGTCCAATATCAGCTGATACAAAATCAGTTTTGTTGGGCAAAGATGTGACTTCTCACATCCTTACAGCTCACTCATCCCTGGTAAGATCAACTTCTCTGATATTCCCAAAGAACAGGGCCCATCTTTCCTGTCTAATGAATTCCAGTTTCACTCATGGGGCATCTCTGCTCATGTTAACTGTATCCATTTTGCTGCCAAATGCAGTGTGGCATTTGGCATTTTCCAACTACAGTGGGCCTCAAGTTTGTCCCCGGTAACCAAATTAATTCCATTATCTCAGAAGTCAGGAAAAAATTATGTGTCCATGGATTGGCAAGAATTAATTTTATGAAAGTAAGTGATCTGAGATGGAGAATGGAACTAAGATGGAAGAGTGCCTCTAGGCAGACTCAGAAAAATCAGATAGTTTGGGGATACTGGGAGACGGACCGGGAGAGCTTGATGCTTGATGAGGGGGAAAAGAAGTTTTATTTGAAAACTGAGAGAGACAGTGAGAGGTCTGTATTTTGAGTGAGTGCATCCTTACATCCCCCATGCTACACTGGTCTGGTCTCTAGGTTCAGGCTCTCTTTACTGAAGGCCTTCCTAGCGCTATGCAGCTGTATATCATGTGGGCAATCAGGCTGCCCTTGGGAAAGATGAGAGAAATAACAGTAATTTCTACTGAAAAAAAACCCAAACGAGCAAACCAAAAAGTCCAACCCCCCTCTTCCCACAAAAAAAAAAAAAAAGAAAAAAAAAGACCAAAAAACCAAGGCCCAAACTCTTATCCTTTCTATCTCCCCTCTATCATCTACTCATTACCCTCCCCACTACTGAAACTGGCTGTCTTCAAATTAACTGGTCTATACAACTTCTTGCATCATAAAAATAAGGGAGTGGCAGTACAGGACAGCTCCCCCATGGGATCTTGCTCTATGCAAACACCTATTTTGCTAAGTCCAAGGGCAGCACCGTTGCCAGGTGTTGAAGTTGCAGCCCTGTTCATGACTATTTAGAAACATTGAAAAGCTTGCACAAGAAATTACAAATACAGTCATGGGCTCAAGCAATTGCACTTTTCAAAGTGTTTCTCCTAGCTCAGTGAACAAGCAAAGATTTTTAAGGGAAAAGATCAGTCTGGTGGCTCCCTGTTTTCATAATTTAAATCAGTTGGTTTTCTCTGAGTAATTCAAAGAAAAGTCTAAGGACTGTAGGAAAAAAATCTTAGCAGAAACAGCAAAAAAACAGAAAGCTTTTTTGAATATAGTTTAAATGTAAACTACTTCCTTCTAATGCTATGAAAATGTGGATATAGTTCCTTTAAAATTTTAATGCTCTACAAATATACTTGTCTTCAGTTTTGACCTTCTGTGCCTCGAGTGTGCCCTACTTTCAAAAATTCAAAATTCAAATTTGAAAAATAACATTAGACCATTCTAATTTCCTAGCATTTGATTAAAATTACAGAAGTACTTGCTAATCATGTTTGATTCATGTCAGTAATTTCCACCAGGCTTACTATCTCCATTGTTGGTGTTTTGCTTTCTTGGTGACTGTTAAATTGCCAATTAATTTTTTTTCTTCTGTGACTTGCATGCTCAAGTGAGTTTTCCTGTATATCAGGGCAGGTAAATATACTCTGGACCAGTATGATGTGCCCTTGTTCTTTGAGATTCTACTTCTAGTTTGCCTAAGAAACTATGTTTGGGTGAAACTGTGGCCCCAATATAGATAACTGGTAAGAGGAAATCACAGTAAAAATCTTCTGGGTAAAATCAGGCCTTTTCTCCTGGTCTTACTGTAGAAAGATAATATCCCATCTTATATAAACATTGTAATACCTAGAAAATAATTTATTTTTCCTGTAATGAAGCAGGTAGATTTGTCTTAACCACTGGAAATACTGTAGTACATCTTCCCCCAGAACTTAATTTCTACAAGTGGATAATTAATTTCCCTGATGGTTTAGTGGCTAGTTTGTCTCTAAGGTAACTGTTGAATAGCTGGGGATTTTTAAATTTCTGGAAAGAACAACAACAGCATACAAAATTTTTTTCATGCTATTCTTCATTGTTTTCATAGCAGGTACTTCCCCAGGTGGAAAACTATGTCTTGTAATTCAAGGTCTCCAGAAAGCAACCAGGGAATTATTCATGGAAGAAAGGATTCACTGAATTTGGACTCATCTTGTGACTTCATAAAAGATGTTCTAAACTCTGTGACATTTGGAAAACAGTGAACATTAAAGAGCTTTGGTTTTCAGACCTTTTTGAAACTTTTATGCTTAGCTGACATCCCCTCTCCACAATTGTTAAAAGAAGACCTGAATTTTAATTATTTAAACTTAGTAGACTAGCAAAATAATAATGTCTGGCGTAAATACCTCCATGGGGATATAGTCTCAAAAATTCCACTCCATGATTTTCCTTAAGGTTAGATATTGATTTGTGATTCAAATTCTTAAACTAGAACACCTAAATTGTTTTATATACCTGTAGCTAAAATACAAATCTACTTCATATTCTGCTTCACTAAGCATTTTTTATTCTGAGGAGGCTTAGGTTCTGCTTTTAGCCTTGGGATGGTTTAAGCTGCTCTCATTCCCATATGGTGCTACTTTATTTTAACAGTGAACTTACTGTTAAAATCTATGAAAAAAGTGAAATCTATGGTTGATTTGCAAATGAAGGCTAAAGGTGTATATATATATATATATATATGTATACACATATAGAACTGTAAGTCTCCCTCTTTTTCTCCTTCCTTTCAGTATTGTAGAATCGGGTGGTGAGTAGCATCAATCATGTATTGACAGTTGGAAGAGAAAATCAGGCTGATACATATTTCTGAATTTGTCTTGTCATTTATGATGGCTGATGAGCCATAGCTGCTACCCATTGCCCTCAGATGCTGTTTTCTGATTCTTTTCCTCATTTAAAGAGGCTTGCACACTATTTTCTTATTGAGAACAAGATGCATGCAAACCCACAGGAGATTTCCATTATATGCAAGGCAGTTTCTTAATGAAAGGGAACTAGTTGTTCTGTCCCTTAAGTATTCATATTTCTCATCTATCAAAGTTGTTTTGTGCCTTAGGGGTAAAAGTCACAGCTTCTGTAGCATAAAATCAAGCTGTGTTCTTCAGAGAGAGAAAATATTGAAGAGAAGTTGAGTTCTGCCTTGAAACAATTTTCTTGTGATTGGGAAATAAAAGTTTTGAAGCAAAAGTTGTGTAGTCATGGTTCTTTCTACTGGCTGCTTGTGTAGTAGATATGGGTGTTTTCCTGAAGATATTTACCATGAAAAAATATATGCCCCTGGTAGCATACTTTCATTCATACTTTCTTTGGATTTCTCGGAGTCCCCATTCAAGGTCATAAATCTGTTTCCTGTAAAAAAAAATGTCTAGTCAAAAAATTCCTTCTGCTTGCTTCAGGACCAGGACAGCATATATTAACAAAAGATTAGTGATTTTATAACAGTATATAAAGTGCATAGTATTCTAACTCAGTTTTAAAATTCTGCTAGTTTTAGCTTATTCTATAAGGACATTTTTAGACATGAGAGTAGTAAGTGTGGATAGAATGTGATGGAAATGAGAAAAATGGGACTGATTTGATTTTACCTATGAATACTTCTGGGTTTTAATCTGCTGTTTAAGTCAAAAGATACAGATCAATCTTTATTCATCTCAAAATATAGGCTGAAATCTCCTGATTTAATAGAAAAAGAACTAACTTAACTAAGTTAACTTACTTAAACTTAATTATTTTTCTTCAAATAAATTATTTAAATCTAGGAAAAAAGGTATTACAAATGCTACCACTCCCTGTCCTTACATCTCTTTATAAAACTCTTTGGTAAAAATCTAGGTACTTTTAACAATTAAGCTGGTACTAAAAGGAGCAGAGTTGTCATATCCACTAAATCCACATGTAGTTAATATGTTGTAGGGAGAAAGTATTTACAGAGAAAAGTAATTTTGTTTCTGACGTTGCAAAAATATTAGAAACTGTGTAGAAATAATTTCACAGCTATAAAAATCAAACTGACAGTGCTTTTCATAGTGAATAGCCATTTAAAAAGAATATTTTCAAGTAGAATGGTGATGGTGATAGACATTTTTTAAGTGCTAATGGTGGCAAAAGGATAAATAAATCCCTTGCTACACATGCACATCCAGTATAAGTCAGACTGATTCATTGATTTCATTGCAGAAAGTGTTTTTTTGGATAAGGGGGAAAATGTTGCCATTGTGTTAAAAAAACAGTTTTAATATCTGAATGAAAATAAAGCTTTAATAGCTGCAGCTGCTGATCCATGGCTGAAACAGCATACAACCTGCATGTGGGAGAAATTCAGGTACATGAAATATTAATGATGATTCTAAGAGACTATACCTTTTCAAACAATGCCTAATTTGTGGTTGAGCTGTCAAAACCTTTCCATTTCCACCATAATTGTCTGCTTCTGAATTAAAATAAATATGCTCTATTTAAAATGCATGAAACCTGAGGATAACAGTCTACAAATTTACTCCAGATGCATACTAACTGCTAGAATAAACATTTCAGAATATGGTTTTACATAATACTCTTATCTGTTTCATTTGGCTGTCCTCATAAACTCACTGCTCTCCAAGCATAAACAGGTTGTTAAGTACATTTAAGGATTTTAGAATGAACACCAGAGCTGTCGTTATCATTAAAATGAAGTGCTGATGTTGGAGTCAGGCCACACGGAAGTGTTTACCCAGCACTGAAGTAGAATTTCAATTTTTTCCTTCTCTTAGGTGCTGTAGAATGGATGGTTCTAATATATCAGCTTGAAACCCATGATTTGAAAATTGACTACTAGATGCATATAAAACATCCTAAATGTGCAACAATCCATTTTTATATTACAAGGCATTACAAGGTTGAACTGGTTGGTATGAATTCTCTGGGTCCAGGGTTAGCTTTGCTCCTAGCTGGATGCTGAATGCTAGCTCTAGTGCAAGGTAACACTTTGCACCTCTAGTGCAAAGTAATACACCTGTCTTGTCAATAACATTCTGTTTACTGCACACAAAATATCCTGTATTTTATTTGAATGCTCCAGCTCAAAACATTGAGATAACCTCTGAACCTTTTGATGGCACAAAAGAGTGATGAGGTAGTGCAGAAAACAAGGAATAGGAAATGATGAGTTGATTGTTAATGCTGATAATGTTTTTCTTTCAAAAAGGAATCTTCTGCTTCATTTCACAAATAGCATCAAAGCTGTCATGTTGACTCTTGAAGATTCTACCTAATGAAGCTTAGTCAAATATTTTCTAAAATTATAAGTTTTAGTGAAGAACCACAGAAAAGAATGACATAAGTTATGATTTAAATGTCATTTACTAGTCTAAAAATATCACACATTCACACATGTGAACATATGTATCTGGAATTATGATCGATGGTACCTCATCCTTTCTACTCCACTTTCTAAACAGAGTTCTTTGTAAACTAGAGATTTTTTTAGGTCAGATTATTCATACTGTTAAGTACCTGATGAGTGTAAATAACATAAAATTATACATATAAACATTATAATAGGAAATAGAATACAATATGCAAAAAATACAAAACTGCAGACCATCAGGAACAGAAAAAGCACATCAGCAACACCAACTGCCCAATGAGTTGTGTTGGCTGTCTCAAGGCTCAAGACTCACCTGCATAGTATTCTTCAGGTTGAGAAAAAAGTCCTGTCTCTTTTTCAGTATTTCATCATCATTGTATCTCGTATTTCCTACTGCTTCTGGGCTAGGTCCTCCAGAGCTGTTCTTTGATAGATGCTTTTCATTTCTCTACTTATTCAAGGGTCAACCCCTTTTTTTTTTTTTTAACAATAGACCATAAAATAACGTGATGCCCATGGTAGTAGTGCAGATATGAAACTACAGCTCTTCTAAAGGAAAAAAGAGGAGGGAAAACATGAAGAAATTTTAAAAAAGAAGGAGAGAAAAGCAAATAAATCAAAATAAAGAAATTCCACAAATAATTAACACAATGTAACTCAAAGATTCAGCAGAATTGAGCAAGGGTGATAATCTTGAGAGAAAGTTGCAGGGTACAGGGATATGTTCTCCATTACCAATTTATGGTGCAATGTGAAGTTGAATGTGTCAACAGAAGGGAAGAAGAAGGGAAAATGGAAAGGAAAGCCAGAATGGAAGAGACAAGGAAGGAAAATCCTGAAATGAGTCACAAATTGGAAGGGATCACTGGAAGTCATCTAGTTCCACCTCACTGCTCAACCAGAGTCCTATAAGTACGTTGCTCAGGATTGTGTCCTGGCACCTTTTGAGTGTCTCTGGAGAAGGAGACTCCACAAACTCTCCAGGCAATCTGTTTCCATGCTCAGTCATCCTCTCAGTAAAGAAGTTCTCCCTCATGTTCAGGTGTTCCAGTTCACGTCTGTTGCCTGTGGTTGTCACCACCACCAAGAGCGTGGCTCCAATCTCTTCACAACATCCTTTTAAGTACTTAGAGGAACTGATAAGATCCCTCCTCAGCCTTCTTGAGGCTGAACAGACCCAGCTCTCTAAGCTTTTCCTCATAAGAGGGATGCCCCAGTTCCTTAATCATCTTCATAGTTCTCCTCTGCACCATCTCCATGAGCTCCACTTCTCTCTTGTCCTGAGGAGTCCAGAGCTGAACCCACCACTTCTGATGTGACCTAAGCAGGGTTGAGTAGAGGGGAGGATCACCTCCCTCAGCCTGCAGACAATGCTTTTCCTAAAGCCCCACAGGATCCCATTGGTGTCCTGGGCCACCAGGACATGCTGCTGGCTCATGGGCAGTTTGTTGTCCACCAGGACCCCCAGGTCCTTCCCTGTGCAGCTGCTTTCCAGCAGGTCAATCCTGTGCTGGTACATGGGGCTATTCCTCCCCAGCTGCAGGACCCTGCTTTTGCCTTTGTTGAATTTCAGATGGTTCTTCTCTGCCCATCTCCAGCTTGTTGAGGTCCTTCTGAAGGGTTACACAGCCCTTGGGGGCATTGGCCACTCCTCACAGCTTTGTGTCATCAGTGAGTGTGCTGAGAGGGGCACCTGCCCCTTGAGCTGAGCCACTGATGAGTAAGAAAAGTAGTGCTGGACCCACTATCAACCGAAAAAAGTTTAAAAAAGAAAAATAAAAATGTGGATTGTGGATTAAAGACAAGACTTCAGTTTTAATTCTGAAGTGCCACATTAGCTGCACTACCCACCTGTATCACTTTTTTAGACCTCAGGACTGTACACAATTCAGATATCTGTGCTGCTTTAGCAAACTGTGAAATGACAACTACACAAGCTATCTTATGTGAGAGAAATGTGATATATTTTATTAGTGCCTGTGAATCTTTGTTAGATTTGGGACATGATGTTTTTTAAAAAGTATTGTCTTTCTAGGTGCAATGGATAGCCTATGTTTGTCATGGTATTTTCCCCAGGAAAAATCCTTTAATATAAAATCCTTCCCTCTGGAGACCAGTTAGGCATATTAGCATAGTTCAATGCTTTGCATATTTGATGACATTATGAGCTTTTACATTAGAACACATTCTAGTAAAATGTATGCAAATATAAATCTTTAAGTAACATATTTAATTAAATACAATTTAATCAATTTTTTTTTTTTTGTAGTTGCTTTTACTACAAAAAAAGCTTTTTTGGCTTCTGACCTTTAGGCATTTCTCACCTACACGAGCTGAATCTATCACAAAGAAACTAAGTGAAAATGAAACCATCAACAAACAAGAAAATTGCATTTATTTTCCTGCTTTCTTTGACACACCAGGTGTCACAGCAAAACATGATTGAACTGCAATTTAAAGGTTAATTTCCTTAAGAGGGTCTCTCTACTTATCATAACATCCAGACATCTATTTCAATTACTGAAAAAATAGTTTTTACAGTGGATGAATACATACAGTATATTTTTGTTAAAATATGAGTGAAAAAATTATTTCCATTATCCTCTTAATCAAAGTACTCTACTTACTGGCTGATTAAATGTTTCCTGTTTGTATGCTACAGACTTGCTACATGCTTCCTCTTGAACTTGCAGAGTAAATAAAGAAATTTACCTGGGCCAATGGCAAACAATTAAAAAACTTTCTGCCAATGTAAACTGAGCTATAAATCTTTAAAAGTGATTAGTTTTGATATTTTAAGAGAGCAACCAAAAAAGGAAAGAGAACACTCGGAGGAGGAGAGAAAGCAGAAGTATTGGCACTAATATAGAAAAAGGTATGCAATATTTGCACACCTTATGTATTTGGAAATTTGTTGAAAATATTATAAAAAATATTATGATTGTGTTGGTCTTCTCTACTGTTCCTTAATCTAACTAAATGAAACTCAAATTTCTGTAGAATCAAGGGATAACTTGAGATAACTGAAAGTATCAAGGGATAATGAAAAACTTTAAAACTCCTGTTTATGCAATCTTTGAAATGTGTTACTTTTAACACTGAAGAATCTATCCTCCCATTTGCAACAATAATGCTTATTAAGTGATAAGGGATGAAATTGGAAAAGGTAGAGTCCGGGAATTTTTCAGAATGTTCCATCCTTATCTGAATCAAATGGTGTAAATAATTTTAATGGCTGGTAAATGGTAAATGATGGCAAATATTTTCATTTCCATCATATTAATCTTTTTACACAAATTGAACTCTACATTGCAGAAATTCTGGATAATGGCCACCTCTATCTTGGTGTCTTGTTTGAGACTACAAAGACAGTCAGAGGGAAAAATATAGTTTCACAGTCTTCTATAATTCTTGAATTCTTATGAAATGCAAAATGGGTACTGGCTCTTTTTAAAGATTATTTACTAAGAGCAGAAAAGGATGTCTAAATAATATCAATAATGTTCAGCAATTGCTAATAGCGTCCTAGAGAAATGGAAGTAAAAATTCCTTTTGGACAAATATACATCATTCTCTGACCTTTTAGTTCTTTACTAAATGACAATGTAAAATTCTCTCAATATCAGATGCTATGTGTTTTCTGGGATATGGACAGCAGTCACAAGGAGCTCAGCTGAGACTAACAACTTCTTTAGCATAGGTCACTGAACAATTGTGAAATACTACAAAGTTCCAGTAACTATTGACCGCCGAAGATTCAGAGCAGTGAGTTAGAGGTGAGAGACTTCATGAACCATTTCCATTCCACTAAGCTATCCAGTCTCATCCTCTGCTCTTTTTCATTATATTTGACATTTTTTAGATTTGATCTTGGTTCCAGACTAGTAGCTTGTAGCTGTGGGCTGAGCAAATGAGACTTTTCTTAGCTGCAGAACATATTGAAAGGGAAAAATATGAAAGGTATGTGGAAAATGCAGGCCATGCAGAGTTTAATAGAGTTAGTTGCTAAGCACAGGCATTTTCAGGAAAGAGTTCAGTTTCTAATGTTACTCCCAAACCAACTTAGTGACAGGGAACTGCTGCTTCAATAACTGTGATTCCTCTGTGAAGCAGTGTACAACCTTGGCACCATTCATTGTCACTGAGTTGTAGTCAAAATTGCTGGATTTGCTCCTGTGTGGGGAAGGAGTGATTATTGTTTGTGCTATTTGCAGATTGGGCCTCGTTTCTTCAGATGAAGTCATTCTCCTGAGAGTTCTGCATGTTTGAAAATTTTCAACCATAAACTCAAGTGGAAGGATACAAAATATAAACAAATGCCAGGATATGTCTTCAAGAAGCAAAATAATAGTAAACAAAGAAAAACACAAATTTTTATTATTTCTATGTCATCTTTTAAAACAATATGTATGCACTTGTATAAATTGTTATAAGATGTGAGCCTTGGTTACAGAATAATTTAACTTTTAAGAGATTCAGAATGATCTGGTGAGTGATAAGCTAAGGCTATATTTATTTACACTTAAACCCAAAACCTAGGTGGTAATTCCAGCTTGTCAGTTCTAGAGAAATGCAAATGAGGCAGTCCAAACCACTTAGGAAATGCCAATAGGCAGTTTTCTTGCAATTACAAAGATCTTCCTAACTGTTAGACAATGTTTATATGAATGTGGTTTTACAGATTGAAAACTTCTTTCTGAATGTATATACATGCTCATTAATATACATGTACAAAATAAAAATATGGATTAGAGAAATATATAAATAGGAAGGTATTACATGAGGTATTTGTGAGTATCTTTATTGCCAGTGTACCTGTAGATAGACATAATTCACACTATATAACTGTGCATGTATATTTTTTACAGGAAAGCATCAGCAAATGAAGGAATCATAGGTATGTGTGGACATATTTAGCTTTTAGAAAGACAAGAACACAAATATTACAATATGATTTTATACTACTTGAGTATTCTTGAATAATTCAAATTAGCCCATAATGCAAAATAGGCTTTAAAATACAATTATTCAGGTATTGTTATTTAGATACTGAATTTTAGATAACTTCACTGAATTCATCTGGGATAAACGAAAACCACATTTGGTCTATTATTGTGTGCCTGTTACAGAAACAGAATGGATTTGAAATACACATACTGTATTGGAATATACACTTTCTTTCTGTCCTAAGAAATAAGAACGGAGAAAAAGGCAATAATTAATACTACTTTCAGTCTTGGCTGGTGTTTACATAATGGTTAAAGGCGCTATACAGACAGAAAATTTCTACATTTGTACAGAGGCTGATAGACATTTGAACATTTATAGTTTTCTGCAGTGCTGAATCTTGCAAGTGTCTTATGTAAAGAGGAGAACAATATTTTTAAAACCTTTCTTCATTAAAATTTTCACTTAGTGGCATCAGTATTGTATTTCTATGTCAGAGGACATGCATACAGTCATATAAGCAAGGGCAGTCCATAACATAAGCTCCGCTTTACTTTTTTTTTTTTTTTTTCACAGAGATATCCTTAAACAAAAGCAAAAAGAATAATTTTCCCTCTTTGATCTGCCTAATTACAGGCCCCATCTCTGATGATTGATATCCCAACCCTTTTCTCTCTTTTGGGAGTGGAACAAAGGGGCAAAATACACCTGACCTGCGCCGGGCTCTCTGTGCTCATGCCCTTGAGCTGGCAGAGGGACACACAGCCAGTGGAGCTGCCACCGCCGCCTGGTACCAATCATTGGCCTCACCAAGCCCTGCAGTGACAAATGCCTCACAGCCTCTTAAATCTCCACTTTGGAGAAAATACTGGAAGCAATGAAATAAAGAAGTTTCTGGTGTTTGTTTTGAAGATGTGGTATTGTTGCAAAATTTTCTCCAGTTTTGACATTTCACTGTGGCTCAGATGGAGAATGTGAATGTTAAAGTAGGTATATTTTCCATGGATCACCAGGCTGATTTAAAAACAAAGTCAATAATAATGCCTGTAACAGAAATATTTCTTGTTAATTTTTTTCCCTTTATTCCCCTGGCACTGCTATGAAAGGCAGAATATGCATCCAGTACTGTGACCTAGCACAAAACCAATGCAATCTCAGGCTTCCTCTAGGACAAAATCTTTCAAATGTGACTTTATATTAAAAAAAAAATGAGCATGATATTACAGAAGAAAATATTTTAAATTTATTTCTATTCTGCAACTAAAATGTCTTTGGATTATATTTCTAAATACTTCCAAGGTTCTCTTCTCCAACATGTTTCACCTAAATTTTAATTTTGACTCAGGAGGAAAATATCACAGATTAAACAATAAAAATTAATACTGTCCAGAGAGAGAAAAACATTTACTTGGAGGAAAAGAGTAAAAATATCCCAATAATTCATCAAACAGCCACTACCTAAGTTGGTTAATAAATTATCTGCCACACCAGTTTATAAACTGAGAAAATTGCTGAAATATTCCAACATTTGCAGCTCTTGTTTTTTATTTCAAATCAATCCAAACTTTATCAACATCAAATGTATTCCAGGATAATCATAATAACACTGGGTGAAATGCACAGTATTTTTTTCATTGGATTATAAAATTTCATTTGAGATCCATCTAATATCTAACCTTTGATTTTCTCTGGTTATTTGTTAGTCATGTGCATATGAAGACAAACCCAGTGAATGATTTATGAGCTATGGTTAGTAACACAATAACAATATAATATTTTATGATACTGTTTTAGCAGGTTATCTGTCATATAATGTTTTTCTTACAGAAATCTGAAATTTAATTGGTTCTCAAGTGTACCTCATATATTGATGTGTGAACAAGCCTTGTCTTTTGAAAGGAGAAAAGGTGATAAAGGACTTATTTTTGCATTTAAACTGATAATGCATGCATTTTAAAATGCATCATATCTGATGATCATCTTCATTTCACAAATACATATATTTTTCCTCCAGAAGGTATCGTCCTCTGAGGTTTGGAGTGATTTAGGTTGACTTCAAAATTATTTAAGAAGAAATTATTGTCTTCTCTGTGCCATGCCATGGACTCTCTGTACCTTCCAACAGTACCACCCACATGTCCATGCTGAACCTTTTCTTGGCAAAGAATCAAGGCTGAGTTTGCCTCCGTACAGCTGGGTTAGCTCATGGTTCACCTGGTCCAAAAGTCTGCAGGTTCAGTTTGCTCCTGTTTAAGGAGCTAAACAACTCACCAAAAACATAGTAAATGTTTCCATAAAGGTAATTGATATGACGAGTAAAATTCACCCCCTCTGACACCACTCCCACTGACATCAGCATTGCAAAAGTTCAGCAAATTTTATTGAATTAGGGTACAGCAGTAGGAAGCAGAAGTGTTTTGTGTTTTCCTCTGGATATTTAATGGGTTGTAAACTTTACTACTTGTACAATTCCCATTAGTGTCAATAAGAGAAATGTGGCTAAAATTGAGTCATTTTTTTCTGCGAATGTTAAATGACAAAGGACTCAAATTTATATACAGCGAAAAAAGCTTTATTTCTATGAAAAACATGCCTGTGTTAGTTTGTTTCCCCAAGGTCTAAACTAAAATTTAGATGAAAGTTTACTGGTTACCTTGGGAAAATGTATTTTGTGAAAATGGAGTTTGTCACACAAGGGCCAGTTTTATTAGAAAGCGGCACTTAGCATCACTGGTCATAAATAACTCAGCACCTAATTGTGCAAAAATCAGACAAAAATGCTTAACACTATAGCTTTTTGAAAGGATTTATAGATGCATAGTCCTTACAGACAGAGGAGTATAGACTGAGTGGAAAATTAGAATATTAGAAACAATATTTCAGAAATTAGATGTCTGAAGTAACATTTACTCTTTATGCCAAGAACCCTAGCAGATGCTAGAAACTGAGAGTAGGAAAGCAGATGGCTTCTAAGGAACATCATAGTCTTCTCATAGCAAGACAAATTTATTATTTACTTGAAGATTTTAGTCTGAAATTGATTTCTGGATAAAACTTGTGAAACAGTAGGGGCATTAAAGGGAATAAAAAATATGTGCACTAATTTGTCAGGTTGTAATGGTTGGTGGTTGCAAAATATAGAAATAAAAATGTTGCTGAGAAATGATCAGTCATTCACTGAGATTTTTGTTTTGCTATTGTTTATTACTTTATAATTGTGCGAACCATCAGATGAATGACTTCAATACATGAATCCTAAGGCAAGTGACAAAAATATAATCCATAAATATACTTAAATTGATCACATAATCTGTTAAGTTTGCTCTGAATATCTTACTTTTTAACAGTTTTATTCATGGGCACTTATACAAATATTTTATAACTGGCAGTCTTAACCAAAATCTCACGTTTATCCCATTAATCTCAGTGGTATCTGAGCTTAAAATACCAATGATAAAATTTCAGTATCAAAACTGAGTATTGAAATGCAGAGCACCTTTAACAGGCAGCACAAGGTGGAGTGCAAAAACAGAGACAAGCTGAAAGCGAAAGCAGCAACAGTAAAAGTATGCAGAATGCAGACTATATAAAGAATTGTGGGAGGAAACATAAGTTTTAAAAGCCTATTCCTCTTTGGCAGAGACATGTGGATTCAAGAATAAGAAAATATTGATTCCAATTGACAATAAGATCAATAAATTATTCCCATTTTAAAAAAAAGTTTAAAGTCTATTTTTTTCAACATGCTCATAATGTAAACTTTAGAAGCCTGGGAAATCTCCATTATACATTCGCTTTTCATTCAAAGATCAGCAGAAGCTCCATTGGTAGATGTTAAAATTAAATATCCTGCCTGGAATTAAGAAGGCATGACATGCTTGCTTGAAAGGAAAGGAAAGAATGGTGTCATTTTGTAAAAATGCAGGACATTTCAGCAAGAGTTTCTTTATTTTTTGTTTCAGTGTTTTTCTTCATTGCCTCCAACTGGCTTCATACACATTTTAAAGAAGTAATTGAGATTAGTTAAAATCAATATATAGTTGCAAACTCCATTCATTTAGGGCTCAAAGGAGAGAGAACCTGACAATGGCAAGCATATGTACAGTGTTGATTGCTGCAGGTATGTTTTGGTGTTTGAGCTCCATTTGTTCCTCCTTTTGTGTACTAAATAAAACAACACTTTGGAATTGAAGCATAGTGTCCAGGTGAAATAGTAACGTAAAATAACAGTGGAAAACAAAAAATGTTGAAGAAACTGAAAGAAGGGGCTTCAGGGAGCTGTAGTCTGGTTTGCATTTAAATTTTTTCTTGCAGTAACATGACTGCCATGAATAATTGAAGTCTTGACTGATAAGCACCTCTGTAGGCACATAAGTTCTTGTATACTTTATGGTAGTTTTTATTGTTTAGCTGGTTTTTTGCCTTCAGGAGCATTAGTCAGTCTGAATAATCATGGGTTACTCTAACATGCTTCCATTTGAAGCTCTTATGGTGAACCTTTGTGGCTCCTAAATATATTTCCTATGAAACTTCACAGGAAGGTTGCCCTATTCACACATGTGCTATATCCAAAAATGGGTGACTTTCACACACCTTTCAACCTCCTGTTCCAAGGGAGGGGCAAAAATCTTTCCAGGCAGAACTGATCATCCTGAATTTATGAAAACCAACCTGCTGCCTAGTAAGTCCCTTAAGCTACAGAGGGCTTGGGGACAGGGTTTCTCTTCACTCCAGAGTCATACTCTAAGCTCTCTAATTGTTTCAGTCATTTATTTTTAAAAAGATCTTTCAAAAGCCCTAGAGCATCTGTGAACAATAACCAGAGGCAGGCAGAACCTGTAGGCCCTATTCTCAGTAAAATTTGAAGAACAGGCCTAGGACAGTTTAAAGACCCCTCTCTTCTACTCTCAGGTTTTTGGAGTGAGCACTGAGCAGATACTCAGACAGTATGTAGCAGAGAACATGTGTGCTACAATATCATATCCTTCAGATAGTATCTAATGCTGGCTTTAAAAGCAGTCAAAGTGTAGGTGGGTAGCTGCTGTGACTGCAAACTACCACTGAAGCAATAGTGCAAAGAGAAATGTATACAAATCAAACTGTATATATACCTCAATGTACTCATCAAATATGGAGACCATAGCACTTCTCCCTTTTCACACACTTGGAATTTTGATTTATAACTTGCAGTTTCAAGACCTAATTCACATTATTTTTTTCCTTTTGTTCAACATATTGCAGATCCACAGGGTAATAAAAAAATGACCATTATTTATTAATGGATCACACCAGCATTTAGTACCCACCACAGGATTTTTTTATGTTATGTGGCCAATACACTATTATTTTTTCATATCCTGAATCATTAAGTGACAGTGACATCCCCAGTATATGTCAGGCCATTTTCTGTCTAAAGTCACATGGTAAGTGATAAATTTTTGAGCTGACTTTTCAAAAGGAGTCAAAATTACTGTTGGAACTCTGCAGACATTTTGTCAAAACTGTATGAAAAGGAGATATGTAGGTAATTTATATAAAGTTACAGAAACTTGGGAAGTAGAATAGATTTCATTATGCCATTAGGTTTACATGAAGTATGTATGACAAGAGTATATTCAGCCTCATTTACACATTTAAACTAGTTGTTTGGAAGTGCAAATTTAGAGGAACTTCTTACTCAGTTTTATTTAACAACAGGAGATTTTGTCTTCCCTTGAATTACAGGAACAGTTAACTGCTTGTATCTTCTCTCTTGCCTCAAGGCAGCTAAAGTGATTTTGCAGCAGGACTTGAGTGGTAAGACAGGCAAATTACATTTCTTCCAATTTCTTATTTCCACTTTGATAATTCAATCCATTTCCCACTCAAGGCCAGAATGGTGAAAAAACAATCATTCTTCTTTATTCTTATTTAAGAATATTCTTTAACTCTCTGATTAACAGTTTGAAAGAAACCTGGGCCCACAATATTTATTTTGATCCTTTCCTCAGAATGTACTGGCAGGAGGCAGATAGCACTGACAAATTTTTTCATGCAGAAGCTAGATAAATTCTTCCTGTCTTATATTGCATTATTAAACAATTTTAAAAATGCATTAACCGACAGCTATTTATAGGAAAATTATTATAGAATTATTTGCATACTCCTTTAATATAATTTTCACCAGAAAAATTATATATATTATATATAATTCTATATATTTTTAATGGAACTGGGTAATTTCAAAATTGCCACAGTCTAATTTGTAAAGATGTTAATATGCAAAGATCAAAATAATTTTTTTGTGGTGCATTAGTTTTAAAAATTGTCATCATTTTGAAATTGATACAGAACAGCTATAACCACTATCAGTGATAGATGGAAACTTAATTATAAATAACTTCCATGATATCTATGAAGACTATTTTTCAGTTATTGCTACTGTGGATTCTCTTTTGAAGATAGAGCTGAAACAATATTAATGTATTAGAGTGGTCTTGGAGTGCATGAACTGGATTCTTTTTTCATTAATGTAATCTAGAAGATGTGCTTGTATTATCAAGCTGATGCACTTTTCTTGCAAATGGGCATTCAGTCAATGGAGCACAGCTAGGATTCATCTGCTGTGGAGGGTGAAAAAAGAAGGAGGATGATATGACAAAATGGGTTCTCTTTGAGTCACAACCTCACCATCAACTGAACTGCTCACTAAAGCAGATGTAGGCAAATATCCGAGTTACACAGGACTGTTCTTTTTAATTTTTTTCCCCTTTTCTTTTTTGGCCAAGTAGCAGCTAAATTGTTCCCACTGTCAGTCACTTCATGAGACAGTCTGAGAGCCCACTGTTAAACTGGCATAATGACGTTCACAAGTCACAAGCTAAATTGAATATTCAGCCTTGAACAGAGTATCACTTTATTTCTCCGTTGGGAGTAGAGTGTCATAAGAAGTTACCATGGAAGTACTTGATGAAGTTTTTTAATGGCTGAAACAAACTAGTGACTGAGTTTTTCATATGCACTGTGGTTTTCCACTGAATTCAGGCACAGGAAAAGTGCTTCATTTTACAGAACTTTCAGTTCAATTAATGAGCTGGACAAGATTCAACTTTCTCTCACTGTTACTAGTTTCCAGTTTTAGACTAAGCTACTGAGGAAATAAGGCTAAAGAAAAAACTAATGAGATAGTCAAGTTTTGGTAGAGTATTCTACCTTCAGGTCAGAGAAGACAATCACTATTTTAAGATGATACTATTACTAAATACTTTGACCAGGCACAAAATTGCCTGTTGAAGCAATTCTAACATTCTATTCTTTGCCTGAATCATCAGAATTTACAATTTTTTTTAAATATATATGTTTCAGAACAGCAGCTGCATATACTCAAATTTTGAAAATATAACAGAAAATTCTACTCTTTATTCTGCTTTTCTGCTCGAAAATAGTTCTTCATACATAGATACAGTGATTTTGTAATCATTAGCTATAAAGAAAAAGTACCTAAAAAATAAAAATTCTTTATGTGATCTGTGATTTCTTTAAAATCATAGATTATCCCCATAAGCCAAGCTTCTAGAAAGTTTCATAACTTATAATAAACATTTATCAAAGCTTTTAATTTTTCCTTGGTTTTGGTTTCTCTTGCACCTGTTTTTCGTTTGATATCCATCATCTACTCTCACAATTTAAACTCTGGATTACAATTTCAACCATGCACTTCAAAACTTTTTTTTTTCAGTAGCACTTTCTGTTCTTATTACAAACATTATCATGAGGACTAAATGATTTTCTGTAATTCACTGTCCTTATTACTAATTCCTACACTGTGAATAAGACATTAAAATTTTCGTGTACAATATATTATTCACTGATGTACTGTGTTAACCTTTCAGGTCTTCTGTATTTTAGTAGGCTGGCAATTTTATCCCTTTTTACATTTTATCAGGGTGGTGGAAGCAAAAGTTAGCAGAGACAGCCAGTCAAAATTAAAAAAATATGACAAGGTCAAAACTCTTCTACCCTGTGCAATGTAGGAAAATGTAAGCCTAAATTTTAATGAAAATATTGTGGAGGACAGAATATTGTGATATTAGAGTGAAAGAGATTGATGAAAAGTACTTTTTCATTCCTGCTTAAAAGGATGGTTTAGCACCATGTGATGGTTTCCTAGATTTGGTGTCTCCAGTTTGCCTTAGTGGCAAAAAACCCTCATTATTTCTATTATTTTATGTTTTAATAAGGCCTTTATTTCCTGCTATTATTTGTGAAAGACATTTGACAAAAGAACTTGAATGAATGTATTTATATTGCTCTTTTTAATGGCATAAAATTAATCCTGATCACTTGCAGGACTTTGAATGAAAAGTTTACCTTGCTCTTGATTCTCAAAAATATCTTTAAAACAGTTAACTTTGTGCCTATAGAAATGTAGCTAATTTAAATCTAAAGTCCATTTTTCAGACTCTCATTTCCAGGAGCACAACTCAGGAATATTTTGTTGAAACTCCAAAATAGCATGAATCTTTCAAAAAACTGTTGAGTACAAGGCCTGATCAGGAATGTTCCTTGATTATCACTTAAATATGTAAAGGAGTAATTTTTGTAGTTCCATCTCCCATTAAAAGTTTGTAAATAATATTCCTTCTGTTCATTCCTCACATCCTGACATCAGGCTTGAATAGGAGAGAAGCAATTTGCAGGAACACTTGCAAGGATTTATAGCATATGTTTTAGGATAATATTTCAATCTCTTTTTTGTCCTAGACATCTTAGTTTAAATTTTAGTTATTTAGTTTAAAGTTTTAGTTATTTAATCTCTTTACATTTGTAGGAATGTATACAGTATCTGATGTAGATGGTGAAGATGAAGTTTTGTAATTGTTAAGTAAAGAAAAATCTGAATTTTTTTTTTAGACTGTCACCTGCTTTCTGGATGGGCTTAACAAGCAAATGCTAAGATGTAGCATTTGACTTGATATTTTTAACTGAAGTTCTAAAATCTATATGCATATCAGAGTATATTTCATTGCTAGAAATTCTAGTACTAGCTAATCCTTTGATCTTAAGCAAGTCTGAAAAAACCATAATAAAGCAAGCTCACTGTGATCAAACTTTAAGATATTATATAATAAAAAAAGATTTAAAAGGAATCCCAAGCTCCATTATTTGAATATTTTCCATCTTTAAAACCAAAGTCATAATATAAACCTGAAAAAGTAAAGTAACAGAATGTCTTAAATTACATTGATATTTTAATAGTGATTAATTTAAAACAACTAATTATTAAATTTTTGTTGATAAAAATTATTATTCAAACAAAACATAAACATGTTATTCAAATATTTTTCCTCATATTTACTCAAATTAGTAAAACCCATATACCAGACAAACGAAACCACTAGAAATATTGGTTTATTTTTCCAAGATAGACTCAGACTAGATTAATGGTAAGGGAAAGCAGAATGGATGAACTGACTGCCAAATCTGGCTGTCATGGCTTTCAAACTGTGTTGACTAGCTGTGATATTTATAATTTAAAAATGTGCAGAAACTCTAACAAACTAATAGCCATACTAACCAAATGGAAGGGCAGTAATTTTTAATTCTGGGACCTGTGTAAATACCAGTCATGAGGTTTATATTTTTACGGGTTTTTGCAATTTTCTCCTAAGTTAAGAGTCAATTAATCAGATTTCTGCTTTAACAGCATAAAGTAATATCTTACAAGAAGAGTTCTGTAATTTGTTTTAAATCATGCCTGCCATAGAAGGAAGATATGTGATGTGCATTTAAATGCTAGTTTGGAACTACAATGGGACTGCCAGTCATCTTCTGAAAAACAGACAGAATTTTTATTTATTAGTAGCATCCATTGTAAGTCATATGATGGATTTTGGGAGGGAGACTTGAATTTACTGCTGTATTCTGGCTTTCCTTAAGGATTCTGTCTCTCTCAAAGAATTAATATTTAGAAAGCTGAAAGTTTTATCTTTCCTGGGGCAAAGAGCAAGTTGTAATATCACTGGGATCATACACTCTGGTAGCTGCTTGAAAGGAAAGTTGCTTTACAAATGTCTTCTTGAACTAGGTATGCACATATAATGCACTAATATTCTGTCCAGTTTCAGTCACTTTGCATCTTTTAGTATCACATCAGTGCCTTTCATAAGATACTTGAGGAAGGATGAAAATATCCTGGAGCAAGGGAACAAGTTACATTAACAACAACAACAACAACAACAACAAAAAAATCAATCAGGCTTTATATTTATGGTGAACCTATAAAGAGAGCCTAAGATGGTTTTTATTAATATTTAGGAATTCAAATATATGATGGTAATGTAATATCCAACACCATTCTTAAAAATCTTTCAATAAAACCCTTTTTATTTCTCTCTAAGGGGCTTCGGGTTTTTTTATCGAGAATATCAAAAATGACCAGCCTATCTATTGAAACTTTCTGTCTTATGGACTTATAAGGAAAAACCCAAGAAACTGTATGAACTACACTGTGAACTGGAGAAAGCAATAGAAGGCTATTTAACAACAGAATGAGCCCTCTGCTCAAAGAGAACACAACAAATCCAGCTTTCTATGGGCAGTACATCTAAGGCAAGTCACCTACTGTCCCTCCTGTGGAACTCTATCACAGAATTTGACATGTTATCAAAATGTTCATCCTAGCAGAATACATTAAAAAAAACCCCAAACCTATTTCTTAGGATCTCTGAGTAATGGTACTATTTTAGTTAAGTTCCTAGCTATAAAAATGAGGTGGGGGAAAAATCCTGTTGCCTCCATGTCTGACTGATCCTGGCAATGTGATTTCCTATATTTCTTTCTGTTAGTGGGAACTGTCTCACTTATTTTACATTTTTGGCTTTCACAATTATAGTCCAATTTTACAAGGGAAAATTAGCTTCCCTAAGGTAAGTATTCTCTTGTTACATAAGAGGTGAGATCCAGACACTGTGAATTCCTGGCAGAGCCCTGTACTTTCCTGTGTTTTCTTCATTTGGTGAAAGCTGGTTGAATACTATTTTATATTTTGGACCAGAAATGACATAAAAAAGTTTTAGAAGAGGAAATGTATTTCCTTCCAATCAGAACTATATTGTTCCACTAAACCTAAGATCCAGCCACATAGTTACATGCACCCAGAGTTTTATAATGCAATTTATAAATGTTTCAAGGGTTATTTGAAACTAACTATAATTTAGACAAAGTCTTGTGTCTTAAAATGAGTAAAGTTAGCTTAATTTCTCTTTTCTCTAGACTTAAACATTGATTAACAACTCCAGTCTTTATCTTTTTCAACAAATTACTCAAGGGTGCTGCATTTACTTGCTTTTTGCTTATTGAGTGTGCAAAGAGTGTACATTCATTTCAAAACAATTCTTCCAACTTAGATTTAAATGTTTTGAGCTGCTTGGATAAATATGACTGCAATATGTCTTAGTTAAAATAGTTCTTAATTTCTTGTTCATGTTTGTTATTATTTTATCCATGTTCAGTCTTTTGCTCCGGTTACCTCAATAGCTTCATCTTTGCAGTTATTTCAATGTATGTCTTGTACATATAAAAACAGAGATAATATTCAATATAGAGAGTGTGATTTTATCTTGAGTGATATACATCCTAATCTGTATTGGTTTAAATGGGGATTATATGGATTATTTTAGTAGAATCTCAGCTATAATGCATAGCCATATAACTAATGGAAATACCTCAGTCACAAAGAGTCTCTCACCATTGCAGACAATAACAAATAGATGATTTCATCATCCTTTTTCTAGCTTTATAGAAAGGTAAAGGTCCTGTTCTCATTGTTCCATATTTTTTGTCCTTTTTCTGTCTTTTTTTCCTTTCATTCTTATTTATTTCTTTATTCTTATATTTTCTCGCTTTCTGTGTCTTTTCTCCTTGCAATATTTTCTACCTTATCTTTTCCCAAGCTTTATTTATACTTATTCACCCATATCTACTTCAGTGTAACCTTTTCCTTTCTGTTTTTCATTTACTCCTATCCATATTTCTGCCTTCAGTCCCTTGATTCCCTTCACCTCTGCTCCCTATACGGTTTTGAGTTGGATGGCCATCATTCAAACTTCAGTGGAACACCTGTTCGGATGGTACACGGGGCAGACAGAGCACACTTTGAAAAGCAACCTGGCCCAAAACACCACAGGGTAGAGTCTATAGGTCAATCTGCTCTCTTTGGATATCATCTCAGATTTGGAAAATGGATTCTGAATGATATGGAGGATCAGTAAAAGCAGACCATGAACGTTCTATAATCTCTCTTGTATTGCTTTAGATTTTTATCGGTGAACTGTACACACTACCTGTAGGTTATAAAGCAATGCTGCTTTACATGCACAAGTGGAGATACAAGGGCTTTAATGGACAACAAGACTTTTGAAGTTAGAAATCTTTAGAGTAAGCACCACACCAAGTCAAAGGGAGTTCACTCTGCCATATTAATGCAACCTTAGAAACCATCCTAAAGCTTAATCAAAATAGGCATGTGAAGCTATTTTCAAAACTCCAGAATATCTTATTTTCAGTGTTAGTGAAGCTATTGCACAAGAACAATGACAGTTTCACACATAGAGAAAAATTTAAATAAGGCTAAGTACCCTAAAAACGAAGCTTAGAAAAAATTATTTGTATTAATATTGCTAGTTATCTAGTTATCTAGACTTTTCTAGAACCTGAACTAAGAAAAAGGTAGACTTATGTCTGGAACTTTGGGCAGTAAACAGCACTTCTGATGCTACCTATTGATTAAAGTTTTCTAACATATTTTGTTAATTCTCACATATATCTAGGGCAAAAAGGAAAACATCAGTGGCAAGCCTAGTTAAAGGTAAATTTAAAAAAAAAAGATAATTTCATCTTTTAAATTGTATTTTCTGCTCTGCTTTGAAATATAACATATGCAAACTTTTATGCTAATTGAACAGTTAATATAATAATTTGGCTTCCTTTACAAGACTTTTCATTTAGCCTCAGTTCCCTTTCTTTTGTTTCTTTTGACTTCACAGTGGACTGTAGTTTTCTGTCTCCCACCAACTGCATTAATGAAGAAAGTCCAATTGCCAAAACAGAACAACTATTTGCTTGCTCTCATATGACAATGGAAGAAACACTAAAAAAAATTACAACCTTATGTTACTATCAGAATGTTTATGTGATAACATTTGTGACCTTCTACTTGCATTTCTTTCTGTGCTTAGTTTGTCTTTATTCCTTTTCTTTCTGTGCTTAGTTTGTCTTTATTCCTATAGCCATCTGTGATCTTTACCTAGAATATAAAGCATATAGAGAGTATTTGTGCAGTACAGAACACAACAAGGACACTAAAAATACAGCAGCCATTAGACACTACTTTGGTTCAAACAGTAACAATATCAGTAAATTCTGTTTATAAGGGTCTTTGGATGCTTTACAGTTCTTACTGCAAAGTAGACTTTTTCTGTTGCCCCAGGTATCTGTGTTGAACAAAGCAGTCAAGAAGACATGAGAGAAAAAAGGACAACAAAATTATTCATGATGTCATGTTAATATCTACTAATTTTATAAAATTGCTCTATTCTAGTAGGCTAAACAAGTTTTTCTATTTCAGAAAGTCTTTGACAAAGAAAAGTTGCATAGGTGCAATTAGCATTTGAAACATATGAACTCAACCATAGATTTTTGGTTGAGTTATCCTACTTATCTTTCCCTTCTCCCTTCCATCTTCCCTTCTCATTTGAGGTATTTTCACACAGCTTCCCTAAGAAAGGACAAAGCAGCATAGATATCATATGTTTGCATCTTAAAGGAGGCAGGAACGTCTGTAATCATTAAAAGACAAATATATCTAGTTCAGTCTGACAGCAAATCCTGTCACTTCGGAAATACATATTTTCTCTTTGAACTGCTTCCCCTTCAACACCTATAGTGGACAAGAGAAAGACTGTGAGGAGCAGAAAGGGGAATTCTTACTCCAGAAGAAAAAGGAATCAGCATTTAGGAGTTATGAGGACTCACTGAAGAAACACTTCTTTCTTCTCCAGGATTGGGAAAGCTGCCCAATATAACGAGCATTTATATTGCCTGGAAATTACATTAGAACATTTGGGAGAAGTTTCCTTGAAATATGGATTGTTTCAGGGCCAGCTATTTGGGACTACATATGCATGGTATATTTGAATACTGTGCAAATATTTACCCATGAGTAATATATCAGTAATTTTTGTCGGTTATGCTGAAGTGTTTGCTGTGTAGACATTTTGTTGCTCCGGAAATCTGGCACTTAAGCAGTGATAAACCAGTTGTACAAACCAGAATAGAGTGCTTTGACTCAACTTCCTGTTCCAGGGAGCAATATTCAAAGTGAAGACCATGTGATGTAGATGGACAAAATTTATCTTCATGTCACTTTGCATTTTCAAAAACTTAGGAAAGAACATATGGATATCTGCTTGTGCAGAGGTGTGAGGGAAGATTAAAGGGGGGTCACAATTCCATTGCTTTCCTTGGACATGAGTCCAGAACTGTGGATGAGCAGGCTGAGTTCCTCTTCCTACTCCCTGCCAGGCCAGGCAAGGTACTGTAACATTTTTAAGGATAACAATATGAAATTATCAAAGATAATAATTTGTAGTCTTCAGAGATTAAACATTTTCAAGTGTTCAAAATGTCAAAATTTTCTGTAATAATAGTCATAAAAATTTATTATGCTATGAAATGCTGCGTCTGTTTTTCCTAGAGCATAGAGCTCTTTTTTCTAAAGGCAGATGAGCCATCAGAAGCAGTGATTTGAAAAGGTTGCAAAATGTTTCCTGATTCAGTGCAGAAAATACTGTCTTTGACAATACTTTCACCTTTTGTGTCTAAATTTGCTCATTATTTATTCCTACCTTTGTATTTTCAAAAATTTTATCTTCATTTCAGAACTTCAAATGGTAGCAGACTGCTTCTATGGGCCTGGGATAGATCTCTTATATTATAAAGCAGAGAGATAGAAGAGTCTAGAAAATGGAAATTAAAAAACAGATGTGTTGGGAACATACATAGTTTGTTTTGTGACTGCTGCTTTATTTCCCTGTAGATTATTTTTTACATTGACCAGATAGAAACCTGGACAACTTTACTTCTACATAAATTCAATGGCAAAGGAGAACTCATCCTCTGTTTCACCATGACCTATTTATTCTTGCCCCCATTTTTGTGCTGACACTAGTACATGCACAGCTGTAATAGGAATTGTGACTTTAGCAGCCCTTGCCAAAAGAAATACGCAGTTCTGGGTTTGTGTGAATCACAAGAAGCCATGTAAATAAGTTGTCCAAATCTACTCGATTTGTCCTTCATATACTACAAGAACTTCAGCAGTTTGTTACTAGCAAACACAGTTTAACAGTGCCTAATTTCTCTAAGGATTAGTGCTGTTTTAAGCACTTAAAAATAAGGTTCAGATAATGTTTGATTTTTTCTAAATATATTAGAGAGAGAGAAGAGATTATTTTCAAAATGCTTCATCCTACATCATGAGTCAAAATCATTGACAGTGCCAAATCATGTCATTTCAGCTACATATACTGCTAAAAGAAACAATCTAATGTCAAAAACAGCCTTTGTTTTGGAAAAAAAAATATTCCCTTTGGCTATACTTATAGAATCAACATGATAAATATAGGCTGTTCTACCTACTTGAAACAAAATTTTATACTATAATGTGAATGGCAAATGGTTTAGAGTGAACTAATGAACTTAGCCATAGCTTCATGAACACAATTATTTAAAGTGATAGCTAATTTCAAATTTGCATGCAGTTTTCAATTAATTTTAAAAGTGATTTTTTTTATAAGTGAGGGGTTTTTTTCCTTAAAAATCTTTACTCAAAGAATGAAAGCCTAACTGACATGTAGAAAGCCCCTTATATACACAACAAAATGAATATATCTTTCTGAGCCCTCTTCCCCAACTTTATGCTTTTCAATCTGATGTGGAAAAGAAAAAAAACCCTTACAGGCAGAAGAAGCTGCCACTTCTTTCAGGATGCACCTCACTGCACATTGATGGTATCAAATAATGATACCCTCTATTATTAACTGGGAAGAGAGCTGAACATCCAAACTATCTTGCAAAGTGCTGTTCAAGTAGCCTAGTAAAATATTCTTCTCCTTGTTTTCCCAAGAGGGTCTGAAAACAGTGTGCCAAGTGAGGTGCAGAGTACTGGGGGACTCTCTGGCACTGGGATCAGCACCCCTTGTGTGCCAGGTGTGAAGTGCTAAACAAATACAACTGACATTTTGTAAAGGAGGCTGGTGTGGCTGAGATTTGGTGATGTTTGCTGTTCAAACAAAATAATGTCATTAGAAAACTAGAGTCTTGACATGTTAGCAATTGAGTAATGCTAGGCTGGTGGCAGCAGGAAAGCAATCATCAAATACCAGCCTTTTTAAAGAATACAATGGATTTTTACACTCCAACACCTATGAAGCATTAAAACTACACAATATAGAATATTTTATGCATTGAAATTCAGAAAAAATGTGCAGAAGTCTGAAATATTGTAAAATGTTTCAAAAGAGGAACTGCATATTTTATTCATATGGAATTACATTATTTTAGCAGATTAGGTACAATTCATGCTAAAAAAAAGATATATTTAAATATTTATATAACTCATTAATCAGAGAAGGAAAAGAACATCTCCCTTAGCAATGAAGCTTGGTGAATGGCTAATTACCAGAACATTTAACTTTTAACAGATTAATTTTTTTTTACCATATATATCTAATATTTGGCATTCATTCATGCATCCATGGAAATTTCTGGATGCCTGCAAAATTTAGAAAGGGTGTTAATCAAGGCAATTGCTCAGTTTCCAAATAGCATTTTACAGGAAAGATTTATATTTACCTTACAGTTTTGACAAAGAATGTAAGCAGAAAGGTTTCTGGTTTTTCTCTGTTTACTGAGCAACTTTGAATCCATCATATCTACAGTCCAGTTAACAGAGCTTTGCCTGTCAAATTACTTGATTTTGAAAGTGATTGAGTGTCTATTATTGCTTTTCTTGGAAAAGTTCAAAGATTTTAAACTTGATCTCAGTGCAGACTTTTGAAGTATGGTAGAGTTTTCCATTTCAAACATATTAGAATGTAAGACTTGACAATTGTTTTAAAATACATTTCTTGCACACACAAAAAAAAAACTCCACCAAAAATAAAAACCAAACCAAACAACATTTAAAAGAAATTTTGTGCAGCATTATGCAACTGATTCATCCAGTGATCACAGTGGTGTTTTCTGGCTCTGTAACCTATTAATCTAAATCATTTAAAAGTTACTTCTTTTTCCAAATTTGATTTTTGCTTCCCAGGAGCCCTACTCAATATGTCTGCATTTTATAGCCAAACTGACATTATAGAAAGGATTTACCTAGCTTGCAGTGGCCTTGCCTGTAGCACTGGAGATGTTAATCTTTCTGACCTTTGCTCCGAGCAATTGCAATGTGGCTTTTTGCAATTCCATTCTTCCGGCTTTCTGGACCTCTCCACTTCATGGAAATCCTCACAGAGGGACGTGTAAGGGCAGACAGGGATGATAAATGGAAAAGAGGCATGCTTGACTGTTCTCAAGCAAACCATGATAATTCAAGTGGACATGATACAGCAGTGAATCTAGAAGCTCATTTTTTTAAAGTCTCTTCACCTCAGTGCCTAATGTGTCTCCACACGCTTTGTGCACAAAGAGTGTTGCATGAGATGATCCAAGGAGTCCTTCAGCTTTGCTAGAGAGGTTACTGACCATCTGCTTTAAATGTTTTAACTGGAAAATATTTTTAAATACTTGAACTCACCTATCCTCGTCCTGCCACTAAGCTACCGCATACAGTCCTATGTCTTCATTCCAGTGCAAGAACTCAGTTTTATTTAAAGGCAGTCCTGTCTGCCTATGCTTTGATACCAAGGTCAGATGGCAGAAGTTATGAGATAGAGGAGGAAAATGGCTCCTTGCAGGAGTTATTTCAATCACCTCTTTAGGATACCCTCACTGGCAGCAGGGAACAGACCAAGACATACCCAACAGTTGTTGTGAACTGTTAAGGCTCCTAAAGCCACTGGAATGCACATCCTGCATGTGGTGATTTGGTCCGTTACAAGACTTCACACATTCACAAATATGTACAATTTAGACTACACAGCAGTGAGTGAACATACAAAAAAATGTAAAATAAACTCATCATAAATATTATTTTTAAGAGGAGAGCAGTCTGCCTTTCACTGTACAAGCTGTAAAGGTCAGAAAAAATCAAGCAGCATGAAAAATAAAAGTTTGTTTTTGCCTTAGTAGTTAAATTTAATAAGAAAGGTGCTGATAACAAATCCACATATATATTATGCATATAAATGTGATTGTCAAAAAAAAAATAAAGCAACTAACCTTCTCTATTTTTGCCAGTTGCTCTTTAGCACATGAATTTATCAACAAAGTAACACAAGATAGGAAAATTTGTGTCTTATGATTACCTTTCTATGTAAAGGAATTGCTAAATTGTTCAAAGCTGCTTTGATAGCACTCTTACTATTAATTCTCAAAAGTCTTCTTGGGACATTTTTGAGTTTTAGACCAATTAAAGCACATTACTGATGGGGAAAATACCACAAAATTCCAAGCTTTGAAATGAGTTTTTGTAATTCAAAAGCTATTTTCCAAGTTCAGTCTTAAGGGATATTTTCAGTTATTTTCCCACTTTACAACATGCCTCCTAAGGTTTGGGCTTTACTAGAAACTGTAAATAATCCCACAGATATGCTTAGGTATAGCCACATCAAAACTAAATAAGGGTGAAAGCCCAAACTTAACTGCTGAAAATACAGTGGTCTAAACAAACAAACAAAAAACTCCAATCCAACAAACCAACCAAAAAAACCAAACCCAGCAACCTCCCCTCCCCCTAATTAAAATTAATACTACCTAAAGAAAAGAAAAATGTCTGCCATAATCAAAAGCATTTTGATGACATAATACATGGCCTTTGCTTAAGTATTCTGAAATCTCAGCCCCTTTCTTAGATGGAATTTGTCTTAACCTCTGTACTGGTCTGGGCCAGAATGGGTCTGGGCCGTTACATCAAAGCCAGTGTTAGAAAGACTTCAAGGAAATCTTGAGGAAGAGCGCAAAGCAGGTTCTCCTGCACATGGAACAGCAAGTAACACAGACTTTATTGAAAACTTCTTAGAGTGGAAGAAAGGATGAAGAGATAATTCCCCAAATTCACAGATGTTACAGATTTGGAGGTAACCACTATTGAGGTGTCCTTAACAATGCCTATGCTTATTGTTTTGTCCATATTTTCATTTCATATCCATATTTCATTTTTCCTGTCCAGATGGCTGCAGTCTTTCATGCTATGCATCAAACTATTTCTTACTTCCTGGAATTTATCATCTACTCAAAGTGCTGCTTTATTCTGAAAAATTCTGAATAATTTCAGGTTTTGCTGTGTAAAATACTTCTATTATCATAATGATATCCACCTTTTTCTGATGCCATATTAATAAGGTGGTAAGCAACTCAGAAATTTTTCCACAAAATATAAGGCTGGCATTATTTATCTAGTGCTTTACTGAGTACAGCTTTCCAGGCAATGGCCATTTTGCATCCATACTCCATGTTAGTTTTTTACTAATTAATTCCAGTGCATCTGGAGGAACCACTGACTATCTCTCATGGTTTTTCCAGAGCTGGAGTCCTCAGAGTGTATACAACCCTGCTTCACATAGTCTGCATTCCATTCCCAAAATCATATCCTTTTCCATAGCTTGAAAGCTTTCACCCTTGTCACCCAAAAGTGACAGGCTCCCTCAGCTTTCACATTGCCTGCTCTGCTACATTACAAATAAGGCCATTGTTAATGTAAATTTAGCAGTTATTTGACAGCCATCTGCAGAGATTAATGGAATTCATACAAAAATAGGAAGGCATGCAAACTTTCTAGCCAGATATGTGACACTGTTGGACCAGACTTGTACCCTTTTTCATTTTCCACGAAACTTGAGGGAAAAACACGGCGACTGTTGAATGTCTTAAGACATGAACAGTACACATACACATACATATGAAAGACCGGCTTTGCCTTGCAAAGTGATCAGTCTCTTGCAGGATAAAGCTCGCTTTCAAAATTCCAGCCAGGGAGTTAAGGAAAGTCAGCTATTTTTGGATATATACACATAGCACATTTATGTGTGCTAGTACTGGCAGATACAAAACATAGCAGTGTAATGACTAGGTGATCTAAAATTTGAATTATGGTAAGCAATGGGCCAAAGTTTTTTGCTGGGATTTTGTTTGGGGTTTGTTTTTTTTTTTTTTTATAAGTTGTTGTTGTTGTTTGGGGGGGCTTAGTTGTTGTTTTTCTTTTTTTTTTTTTTTTTTTTTTATTCAAGACAATGATCAGCGAAAGAAAATTGGTCACAGATCCCAAGAAAAAACTTATAAGCATCTGGGCATTTATGCTGTACTTACCTGTAAATGCAACAGGTATTTGGAAACTCATAAAAAGAGTGAACACTCTTCCATTTTTGCTTACCAAGGTCCAACTCCAAAGAGCACATTACCCTTACCCACTACAGGAGAAGTCAAGACACTTGTTTGTGGCATAAGCATAATATTTGTGACTTGCGGCGGACAGCTATCTAGGGGCATGTTTTATATTCTAACTGCTGTTCAGTAACTTTCAACTTGCAAAGTCATGGTGAGTTTTGCCTGCTTTATGAATGAAAAGGCAAAGAGCAGCAATCTTCTGATCATTCTCAGAGCATTAGAATTTGTCTTGTAACAACACAGCATTTTCCCCTCATGCTTCAGTGTAGTCCTCAATCTAAACATTAGAAAATAGCTAGTAACAATGCTGCTGGCAGTCTGCTATGTACATATTAGGTTCTTTTATTCCATGTAAAACTCCCATTGGCATGGGAAAGTAGGTGAATCTAAACAAAACATATCTTTTCTTGAAAAAACTCTACTGCTATGAATATTTGTAAGCAATCCGGTTTTTAACAGTAAAACTTCTCTAACGCATAGTTGCAGAACTATACTCAGTAAAAGTATCTAAAAGTTTGTTTTATCCTTATCATTATCTGTTCTTAACATTTTCTCAGCATCAAAATGGAAAAATATATTAAGGTGTCAAGTTTATCTGACTGAGCATCATAGCTAACACCGACAACACCCAACTCTAAATATCAGCTTAGTTTGTCCCACTGATAAAGGCTGATCTTTCTCCAGCACTACATTTATTGCTTTATTTTCTTGATGTCTTTAATCCCACTGCTGTCTTAGCACCAAAATTAAAAAAGGAAGGCAGATCATGCTTGGCAAAATAGAAAATTATTCCAGTTTCTGTTGGACCACTTTGTGATCACAAGTTCTTGATCCTGAGCTCAGCATTATTGTTGATAGTTTGTCTTTGCTATCTTATTTGACCTGTGAGTAAAAAAAATTTTCATTAATATCTAATACAAACCTACTCTGTTTCATTCTGAAGGCATTCCCCTTATGTCCGGTTGTCCGGTTTATCTCGGCTGTTTGAGGGGCCTGGGAGGCCCGGAGGTGGCCCGGAGGTGGCCTTGACGCAGCCCGCGTATCAAAGGACAAGAAGAGGCTTCAGTTCTTCTTTCTGGTTTTATGTTTATTAATTGTTTATCTAAAAGATGTTCTTTCAGCCTAACAAAGATCCGCTCAGCAGTCAGCCATGGGCACACTGTGCCGTCCCACGGACCGCCACGTATCTTTATACCCCTAGTTACGTATACAATATTTATCATTTTTCCCCAATACCATCTATTCTTATAACTCGGTGTACTCTTAGTAATAACCAATAGAAAGGTGCCACCATCACCAAAGAAGATGGAGGAGAGGAGGAAGAAGAAGGAGGGCAGGACACACCCCAATTCCTCCATCTTGCTCCTCTAAACCCCCCTGTACATAAATCCTAAACCCTGTTTCTTACCCTCTAATTAGCTAATCTTTCCACCCTTCACCCCGGTGAAGCCCTCTTATCTTCATAAAGGTGTCGTCTCCCGTGTAGGGTCAAAGTCCTGCCACCAGACACTTCTGGCAACATTCCAGGACTCCCGGGCCCCCCAAGGGTGGTCCCGGGGGCCCTGCATCCCAGGATTCAAATCCTGGGATCCCACATCTCCCCCTTCTGTTTGCACCAAGAAAACCTCTTTTATCACCCGATTCATGGCGCGCTTCAGACATACAAAAATGCACGGGACGACAATCATGAGGACTAGTAGGACTATTAAAACATAAAACCCTATCCTTAAGATTCTTCTCCAAATAGGAGAAATGTCAAAGAAATCTGCCAGCTGATCAATCCATGATCCTGTGATCTCGCCAAGCCTATTTACGCTGTCTTTTATGTTTCTAATACTTTCATGAATTGATTTTGAGTGATCTGAGAGATTCATGCAGCACATCCCTTCAAACTCTTCACACCCATGTCCATGGGCGAGCAATAAATAATCGATTGCAGCTCTGTTTTGAAGAGTCGCCTGTCTTATACCACTAACGTCTTTTAACATGTCATCCAATGCGACAGACACAGACCGTGCATGTTTGCTCAACCAGCAACCCATGTGGTCGATCTGAGTTAAAGCCACCCCTGATGCTGTTTGAGGTGAGAAAATTGCCGTAGCAATGCTTGTTTTCTTATCCCAAGAAAATACTTCGTCATTGCAATCTGTCGCATAATTTTGGATTGATCTTTTTCCTCTGCGCCTTTTCTCTCTTAGCATGTTCAAATCAGGCGACAGCATTGAAATTTCCCCAATGCCGCATGGACCTCCCGTGGCATTAGCAGGAATGCCGTGCCAAATTCTGTCCCCGCAAATTAAAAACAAACCCCGTGGCAATTGCACTGGGACTTGGACTGATCCTTTGGCAGTTCTTTTTGTATATTTGCACCAAGCCGATGCATTCTTATAAAACTCATGATTGGGAGTCAAATCGATAGTTTTTGCCTTCGTGGCCTCCGGAACCTCAAACTGCATGCAGAATTCCATTGTCATAGACCCAAAAATCTCCAATTCCTGAGGTTCTGTAGAAGCCACAGGAAGTAGATGTGTCCAAGCACACCACTCTTTCACAGGATTTTCAATGACCTGTGAAATGTTAACTGCGGAATGCCCTGGAACTGGCCATTCGTCCACTGGCAATCCAACCATGCATGCAGAAAATGGTTTTCCTGGCCTCGAATGTGTCAGGCAAATACTATCTAGATTTGCTGCTTGAGCCAAAGTCTCCCATAGATTTTGCCTTGGCTGATTTATAGGTAAATCTTCTCCCTTACTTGCTGCAATGAATGAAAGAATGATGCACATAAGCACCATGATACTCATTATTACACTTTTATACAGAAATCCCCAAAGTCCTTAGTTTCTTTTTATTTTTCTTCGGGATCGCTCTTTCCGGCCTGAGTCTCGACTTCTGTCTGAGTACTCGTCTCTTTGTTTCTCGGATCAGCGTTCTCGGGTTCTCGCGTCCGGAATGGCTTCACGTGCCGCGCCGACACCCACTTTAGACCTCGATCTGTGGAGATACAAGCGAAACCCTTGCCCCAAGTGATTAGTCTGAAAGGACCCTCTATTTGTCCTGTTTCTGGGTTCCTGATCAAAACCAAGGTGTTTTCCCTTAGCTTTGCCTGTGTGCTATTTAGAAAGTGTCTCACGATTGGTGGATTAGGTTCCGAGGATGAGCTATTTAGGAAATTCAACACATACAGTGCCTTATTTAATTTCATGTGAGGTGTTGCCTCTGGTTCACCCCTTCTCTGTCTGTCCAGAAGGGATTTCAGGGTGTGATGTGTTCTTTCAATGATTGCTTGACCTGTGGGTGAATGTGGAATACCGAACGTGTGTCTGACACCCCATTTTTTCAGGAATTTGTCAAGCACCCTGCCTGTATACGTTGGACCGTTATCTGTTTTTATCTCCTGAGGCACACCTAATGCTGCAAATGCAGAAAATGTCGGCAAGCATGGTCTGCTGTTTCCCCTGCATGTGCTGAAGCAAAGACTGCACCTGAGAATGTATCTACAGAAACATGAACATTTTTGAGCCTCCCAAAAGATGGATATTTCGTGACATCAGCTTGCCACAACTGAAGACTTTGCAGCCCCCGCGGATTGATAGCTCCGGTGGAAGAAGGTGGCTGCACAAACTGACAGTCTGGACAAGCACTAATGATCTCCCTCGCCTGAGTCTTTGTGAGACGAAAGGACTCCATCAGCGCTTGCGCATTCTGATGAAAAAACGCATGACTTAACCTTGCTTGCTCAAAAATGTCCGGCAGTGTTTGCGAAATGGGCATTGTCAACCTGTCCGCTCGAGCATTTCCCTCCGCTAGAAATCCCGGAAGTGTCGTGTGCGCTCTGATGTGTGTGATAAAATACTCTCTTTCCCTGCTCTCTAGCAGTGCCTTCAAGCTCGTCAGATAGGAGTATAAAACCCCATTACTGACTTCTTTCAAGAGCGAACCTTCCAATCTCTTGACCACACCCGCAACATATGCGGAGTCTGTCACCAGATTGAGAGGTTGTTTGAACAACTGAAATGCTCGGACAACAGCTGCCAACTCCACAATTTGTGGAGAACCCTGAACCTTCCTCACATCAGATTCCCAATCCCCTGTCATTGAGTCTCTCCACGTGATCACTGACTTGTGTGTCTTCCCTGAGCCATCCGTGAACACTGTGATCCCGTCCAAAGGTTCTTCACTTATTCTTGGTTTTGTTTTATAACATATTTGCGATTGCAGTATCTTGTGTTGCGGAAAGTGGATTGTGCAAGTTCCTGGGAACGCCAGCAATGCGATTAACAGGTCTTTCGATTGTTGCATCGCCCACTCGAAATAGTCTTGTTTCAAGGGTAACCTGATGGTTGAAAATTCTCTTCCTGCCATCGTCAGCAACCTTGTTCTTGCTTTTATGATGATCTGTGCTGCCATCTCCAAGTCTGTAAGAATTGTTTTTGCGGGCCTGTGTGGTAGGAAAATCCACTCTATGATTATCAAAGAGTCCTTTTGCGACTCGTCCCATTGGAAGATCAAACCATGGAACTGTGTTTTCTTCCCCAGCACTGCCAACTGAAAAGGCAACGTTGGAACAAATCGATGTGCTTGCCTTTTCTGTATCGCGTCTGCAACTTTCTCCAATTCTTTCTTTGCTTCTTGCGTGAGTGTCCTGGGAGACCGAATGTCTGTGTCTCCTCTCAAAAGATCGAGCAACGCTGGGATGTCGCTGTTTGTGATTCCCAAAACCGGCCTCATCCAGTTGATTTCTCCCAGAAGCTGTTGTAAATCGTGCAGATTGGTGATGTTGGTGTTGATCTCCACCTTTTGAGGCTTTATTGTTCTTTCTGAAATTTTCCACCCTAGATATTTCCAAGGTGCAACCTCTTGAATCTTTGAAATGCTGATTTCTAGACCTGCCTTCTGCACCTCTGCGATCACACAGTCACGAGCTTCTTGCAGCTCCTGTTGTGTTGATGCTGCAATGAGCAAATCATCCATATAATGAATGATCTTTACCTTTGGAAATTTCTTCCGTGCTGGTGCCAAAGCTCGTGCCACGTACCATTGGCAGATCGTCGGAGAATTTTTCAGACCTTGTGGAAGAACGACCCAATGGTACCGCTGCAGAGTCGTTTCCTTGTTGATACTTGGAACTGAAAAGGCAAATCTCGGAGCGTCATCTGGATGAAGTGGGATGCTGAAAAAACAATCCTTGAGGTCAATGACCACAAGCTGCCAATCCCTGGGAATCATTGAGACAGATGGAAGTCCCAATTGAAGCGGTCCCATGTCTTCTATGACGTCGTTGATCTTCCTGAGATCGTGTAGCAATCTCCATTTGCCCGATAGTTTTTTCTTGATGACAAACACTGGGGAATTCCAAGGGCTGTCTGTTGGCTTGATGTGTCCCGCCTGCAATTGTTCTCGGACCAGGTTTCTCAAAGCACTCAACTTTTTCCGCTCAAGGGGCCACTGATCCACCCAAACTGGTTTATTGGTTTTCCATGTCAGTTTCAGTGTGGGGAGTGCTGCAGTGACCCCTACTAAAAATCCACTTCGATCTTCGCACCCCATTGTGCCAAAAGGTCTCGACCCCAGACTGTGATTGGCTTTTGGACAATAAAAGGACGAATGACCGCCGTCTTGTCTCCTGGTCCCGTGACAACGACAGAATTCTCACTTTGCAGACACAGAGATGCTCCTCCTATGCCTGAGAGAGAACCCAGTGGCGCGACCAAGCTCCAGCTGCGTGGCCAAAAGATGTATGATATCACTGTTACATCCGCCCCTGTATCGAGCATGCCTGTGATCGCTATTGTTCCGTTCCCGCATGTCAATTGGCATGTGAGCGTGGGTCGGTCTCGACCTATGTGCTTCACCCATGTTGTATGTACTTCAACATGTTCCTTCATAGGGAAACCTTCTTCGTCGAAGATTGACATGACCTCTCCAACTGCGTGTGGCGGCAGTGCAAAGGCTCTCGCGACCACAGTGTTTTCTGGTACAATCAATGGTGGACGAAGTGCTCTTGCCAACACTGTCAATTCTGTATTTTTGTCCGCTGAGATAACTGTTGGATAGACAATGAGTCCAAGAATACTGCATTTATCTTGTCCGATTATCAGGAAATCTTGTTTCTTATATGAGTCCCCGCGGACACCTGTTGGTATTTCCGCATGATTTTCGTCTAGAAAGCATACTAATTTTGAAGCTGCCAATGTGCACTGTGCCCCTGGTGGGAGGAGGTCTGGGTCACTGTGGAATCGGCTGAGGGTTTTGCTGAGGGCGTCTGCTTGTTGCTCACTGATGATTGCCCCGTCTGCTCTTGCGACACCGCCAGTACTTGTGTCTGAGCGCGCTGGTCCGCGCTCCGCCTTGCGTTTCCCGGATACGGTAACGGATTTCCATCTACGTCTGTTCGGGAATAACATTCTTTCGCAGGATGTCTTCCTCTCCCGCACCGTGCGCAAATTGGCCTTTCCGCCTTCTGTATCGGCGCTGGCGTATGTGTTTGTGTACAGTTCCTTTTCAAGTGCCCATGCTCCCCACATCTATAGCACTGTCCTCTTGGGGGATTGTTCTTTTTCTGCATCGTTGCAAGAACTTTGTTGATGTTCTCATTCTGTTGATGCAGTATTTTTTCCAGCATCTTCTCCAGGGTCTTGTCCTCTGCTTGCTTTTCTGAATGTCCCTTTAATTGATTCTCCCATTCCTCTCTCAATTCATTCTTCACAATCGCTGCGACATGCTGAGGTGTTCCCACCTTGCTGCATGCCTCCACCATCTCTGCCAAGGATGGCCGTCCTGGCATGGCGCTAATCACCCGTTGACAATCCGGGTTGGCATTGCCGAAGGCTAAGCTTTCCAAGAGAGGCCTCTTCGCTTCTTCTATCGTCACCTGTCGATCCACGGCTTGCGTGAGTCGATCGATGAACGACATGAATGGCTCTGTGGGACCTTGCTTGATGCAAGAGAACGGGACTTCTGGAGCTCCTGTTGGTGCGATCTGCATAATTGCCATCCTCGCTGCCTCCTTGATGTCACTTAATACTCTTCGTGGCAGCCTAGCTGCTTGTTCCCCTGGGAGTCAATATATTGAAAAATCATCTGCAATCCCATTTTTGTCAGTGGTAAAATTTAAATATCATCTTTTTCCATCAACATTTTTATTCAGAGCCATGCCAAATATTTTTTTGGCCTTTATATATATATATATATATATATATATATATACATAGATACACACATACATACATATATATGTGTGTGTGTTTCTGTGTGTGTATATACATATGTATTTCAAACTCACTGTCATGAGTCATCATAAGAAACAACCTGTAACTTTATTGGACATTGTTGATAGTTGTATTGCTGTGCTTATGCACTTCTTTCCTCAGGATGCCCTTTGTCATCTTAGAAATATGATAGTCTGTATTGGTGGGTAGAGGAGGTCTTTTTAATTGTTACATGTACTGGTTTAAGAGCATTACAGAAATGTTAGCAATTTAAATGAAATTATGCATTTAAACTGAAAAAGAAAAACTGCAAATAGATGGTATGCTTCAATACTGGTGGGCACTTGAAAGGATGGTAGAAAAGGTTTTCTGTTTGGAGAGATGATTCTGAGCTGTCTGGTACAAATCTGGAAATCGTTAATTATTAGCAAATTATTACTGTTCAAAAAAAAAAAAGAAATTAAATGTCCAATTGTTAAAGCTGATTGCTTTTTTTACTGCTATCCTTAAAAGGAAATTAACCTCTGGAGATTACTGTCAGACAGGACAGCCTTTAACTGTTACTTGCTATTCCTTAAAATTATATTAATTCTTAGAGATGATAAGAAAAATTGAAATAGATCTTTAAAAAACCCCTTACTTTTACATGTGAATATCTATTTTGAAAACCAGATTTATGGTGATGTTTTGCAGGTTTCGATTTAACTCCATTTTGAATCATATTTTCAAAAGAGCCATTCTTTTCTTAGTAGTCATAATTTGTACAAGGAAAATTATCTTTTCATTATAATGAACATTAAAAAAATTATCATCTATGTTTGAACTACACGGAAAAATCACAATAAACTATGATGTTAAGAAAGCAATCAGGGAGTTAGAAAGAATATTGGTTGAGGCCCTGGAAGTGTTTTGTAACCTGAAAATGGAAATGTAAATTTCACAACAAATTATTGTTGCAATTTTATTGATTACATCTTAAAAATAGTAGCAATCACCGCCATTTAAATTAGTCTTTAAACAGCAATAAAGGGACATGGGCTACCTACTGCTCTTTAAAGACTGCTTATTGGATTAAGAGAGATTATGAGCCACTTGACAAAAAATACAGTTCTGCAGCTCTTATATATAAAATACTTGTTGTTTGATTTAGAATCAGATACTTTCTGTAGAAGCTGATCTGTGTAGCAAATGAATTCAAGTAGCAGCCTGGGAAAAGCTGAGATGAAATATAAACCTTTAAAGAGAGTTTGGGGAAGATTTAGGAGTGCTGTACTTAAACTGAGCAACATGGCCCTTGATAAGCTATTCTTGTAACTTTAATTTTATGCTCTAATGAACATATAAAGTAATAACTTTTTAAAAGCCATGTATGATCTACTATCTCTAATTTCCCATGGAGCAAAATTCAACTCTATTTTGCAGGAGATAAATAAATAAACAAACAAAAGGACAGCAGATATTTATTCCTTTGTCAGAAAAAAAGCAAAGCTGAAACCTCCCAGCCCCTACATCTAAACATTCACATTTGTATTTTCCACAGCTTTTGGATATGTAATTAGGGAAAATTTTACTCCATAGCATAATTCATACTAAAACTTTCATCAGGAATGTTACATATCTCAGTGTACTATTTAACTGCCAAATCATCATCCTGCATACTAAACTGCATCTTGAGAAAAGAGTCATTTAACTGTCATTGAAAATATAATACATTGCAACAAGCAGCCAAAGTTGAGCAGATAAAACTGAAATTAGCTGAAATATGCTGTCAAATGAGCAATAGATGGAGGAATTACATGCAGACAAGTAAGCAAATCACCAGCTTCAACTACAGGAGTAGCAAATGCTAATTACACCAACATACTTTTTCTAGATGTGGAATTACATAGATGTATGTATATATATTGTCAAACATAAATGTTTCATTAATAATTACTTGATACACATTTTCATAAATTATATATTAATAAACAGTATAAATAGTGTGGTTAGATTATATTTAAAATAATAATAAATTATCATTATTTAATTGATTAAACTGCACATAGGTCTCAGAGCAAATTCTTGTATCCTAGCATATCACACATTGTCTTTAATTTCTTGAAGATGAAGAAATTAAGTTTTAAGTTTTATAATGTCATCAGTGGGATCTCACACTGATAGATTGCAAACAAGAAACTGATATTCATCTGAATGTAGACTATCTGGTTGGTTCTGATTTTCTAAATCTAGGTTTGTAGACTTTGTATAGAAGTAACTCCATAAAGATTCCTGGGAAATATGCTTTCACAAAAGCCTTAAAATATTTCATGGTCCTTTTTTCCTCTTGAGGCATGGAGATTCACCCATCACATACTTCATGTTTCTTGAAGAAATTATTTGATGATATAGATGAGTAGCCTTCTGGAGCTAACTTTTCTGATTGAATATTGCACATGTGACTCTTAAATGCAATGAGTATAACCATAATAATCAGGAAACATTTCATGCATCTAAACCTGCCTTCTTTTTGAAGTTTCAGTAAACTCAAGTTCCAATTACTCTATGATAACAAAAACACAAGTTGGGTTGTAAATCATAGTGAGCAAGAATAAGTAGGAAAAGAGGTTTTTCCAGATTCATGCCTTTATTTCATTTTGAGTAGGTATTTTTTAGTATATAGATGTCAGTTAAAGAAAAAAAACTTACTTTTTTATTGAAAGTCTTAGTAAATATCCAGAGCTACCAATGATATTGAAAAAAAAAGTAAAAAATCCACACACATGTAACAAAAAAGAACAAAAAACCCCCAAACAAACCAACTCCAAAGGCCAGCAAAAAATATTACCATCACTACCAGCAACAAAAATCCTAGAAGACTTTTTTACCCTTTAGGCTGCTCTTCCTACCCGCTGAGGCAGCTGTGTTTTGTAGCTGCAGTTCCGTGCAGGAGGCTCCCCTTGCGGTGGCCGGTCGGTTCTTCCCTTCTCAGGGGCAGCCAGAGGAGCCCCTGGGTGTCCCCATCCAGCCTGGGTGTGGGCTCCCTGGGCCCTGCAGGGCATCCTGCCCTCCCTGCCATGCTGCTGCCCCTCCCAGCTGGCAGCTGGCATTGGCACAAACTGCTGTCTCCCCACAGGGCTTCGGCAGGCATCAATGCCTCCTCAAGTGCCTTTAATTCACCATCCCAGTAAATGTCATTAAAATGTCAGAGAACACCTTCTTTGCCCATACACCCCTACTGTGGAAGTCCATCCGAAAATCCTTCATTTTTTGCCTCACAATTGTCATGAGAAAAGGACCACCGAAGGGTTAAAAACTGTTGAGCCAGTTGGGAAAGAAAGTCTCATGCTTATTTAGTGTGTTTACAGATGGTGTCTGCAGAACATGCCATGCTGTACTTGAAGGGGGCATGCTGCCCTTTTCTGAACAATGGAACTGGACTTTCTTCCAAACTTCAGGCCTGTCTGGACTGAGCTCTGGGGTGGCTCCCCCCCGCCTCCAAGAGAAGACCCCTCTTGCCTGTCTTCAACCACCGTGACGGACCAACAGAGATGCGAATCCCCTCATCAAAGAACAAAGAACCCCTCTGGCACCTTATTGGGACCCCCATGGCACCCCCCTGGCAACCTCCTTCCAGAGACTGGGACTGTACCCCCTCCCAACTCAGGGAAGGGGGAGAACCTGCCCAGAGTAAATGTACCTGTGAGCATTCGGCCAGGAAAACAATGGAATAATCTCTTTTTCCCCTCCGTGGAAACCTAATTTCAGCCACCCTTCCCCCAGTCAAGAACAGTATATCTGGGGTTCGGTTCGACTGCCTCTTGGAGAATCTCCCCAAGACGTGTACCAGCGAGCATCGGCGGCGGGACCCCGAAGGCATCATGTCTTGATAGCTATACCCCATTCCCTAACTTTCTTTCCTCCCTTTTTCCCTTGTCCTACCCTTCTCTTCCCCAGATCCTCTAACCTAACGCATATTTAGCTGTGGTTACCATCAATAAATTGCATCTTGTTGATTTGTTACTGCAAAACTCCTGTGCCTTTGTTGGTTACTTTTGCACCCAAAATCATTCGTCACCCGTTCATTTTGGGCGAACCTTCTCACCTACCCCTTGAACACTCCAGCTTGATGTCCAAGCAGAGGACTGCTGAGACACTGGAAGAAAAATGTAATCCTTAAATTAAAGCAAAGTGTTTTCCTACTACGCATACAGAAGTAATAATGTGTAGCTGTCGAGTTCAAACAAATGCTAAGACTGACCAGGCTATTGACTGTGAACTTATGAAGCTCAAAACAGTTTTACTGAGGAAATAAACACAATATCATATGATTTTTCTGTGCTGGTTTCATTTAGAACCCCCTATAGCAAATTGAAATATTTCCCCTATAAAATTATTTCCTAACCTTCATATGTAATCTCCTTGTTAAAGTATGAAATTTGATTATTCCTGCTTTTTTAGATGTGCATCTAGCTAGCTAGCTTGACAGAAACAGTCCTTCACAGTATTTAACTCAGCATTTGACCTTCCAAAGAACCTGTGCACAGATGTTCTGTCTAATGGGTAGGATAATCCCATTCTTTTGTTTAAAAATTGTTACTTATTTTAGCACACTTCTATTTTTTATAAGAAAATGTTATGTGGTTAGTTGTGGGAAGAGACAAAGAAAAGTAGAGGCTCACTTATAATCACTAAATATTAATCTAGAAGAAATACTTCATGTTTCAGAAAGAAGAGAAGGTGTTCAATGAGGTGATTTTGTAGTTGGTTTGTTTGGGTTTTTTTCAGATGATGCTCATTGAAAGAAGCAATAGGTTCCAGGAAAACAAAAGAAACTAGACTTATACCCCTGTCAAAAAGGTCAGAAAATATCTTTTGGAAACAGGAATGGAATCAAATCCCCAACTCTGGATTGAGACACAAATTATCCCATGGTTTGATTTTGAGGGTTTCAACATTTTAATTGATGGCTGCGTCTGCAGGTATTTCTTTTAACACCTTGCTCAGACTGGGAGATTGCAGTTTTATTCTTGAGCTAACACTGTTGCATCTGTAGAAAAGACAGACTGTCTGAGCAGCTCAGACTGTTTGAAAACCTGCTTTCTCCAGCAAGTTTTCACAGAATGCATGAATCCTTTGAAGCAGACAAAAGGAGAAAGGATGTTATGATGTTAATGCAGAAAAGCAGACACGCAGACTACAGGGCTCCTTTCAGTAGGGAAATCTGATACAAATTACTGTATTTGCTGTTTTGAAATCTTTCCAAGTAAAATTAAGAAAAAGGTATTATTTTTACTGTTCTAAAGGACACTATTCAACATTACATTTTACCTATATCTACCTACCCTAACAAACCAAGGAACACCTTGCTCCCTGAATTGTGTGCTCCCTGAATTGTCATGAGATACAAGGAAAGCAGGAAGTGTGACTTCAGGAATTCACCACTAGGGTCCTCAGTGGGGATGCTGTGAGGCAGCTACTCCACTTCTACATCATTATAGTAAAGGCATAGATCCTGATTTCACTGCTACCATCAAGCTCAAGCATTTATTTCAGCATTATCCATCCCTTCAAAGTTTCTATACATTTTGATGTTCCCTTCCCTGCTCTCTACCAAAATTTTGTGCATTCTGGCAAGTTATGGGTTTGGGGTTATTTTGCCTTGAAAATCTGTGGCCTTTCACAATCAACTCTTTCTCAAGTTATAGACATCATCATCTTTGATTGCAACATGAAGGTATTCGCTATGAAAATGTTCACTGGGCAAAATTACAGGTACAAAATGGTATTTAATTAGCCTGTATTTTACATACAGATTTCATAATCCCATGAGCAAAAAGGCCTCAGTTATGGACAATTATTTTAATGTAGTAACAATGGATTCATATAGGGGCTATTGAGGAAACGGTATTGGAGAAATGTCAGCTATTATGCAGTGAACAAAAATATTGCAGTCACACTGAGCTGCTGTTCACCAGCTAAAGTTATTATATTTGTCAACAGCTATAATGCTACATTAGCGCTATACTAACTCTGTCTTGCCCGCTGGAATTATGTCAGTGCAGCACATGAGCTAATCAGGGCAGGCTGCAGCTCCCCTTATCCACAGCATAACTCATTGAAATGAATGGACGTTTTACAGTCAGCTCAAATATGGCAACGACTTTATGAGATGTCTTTTTCAAGGTCACACAAGAAATGCATCTTTGTGCTAAAAACAGAATCCAGATGTCTGCTGAAAATAATCAGCAGAAACATTTCTGTAGACACTGCTCCTATCAGCATAGCACTAGTAGGGGTTTAATATCCTTCACTTACAATTTCAGTCCAATCTTCCCTTCCCCTCCATGACCCCATGACTTCACTATGGCACCAGCAAGAGGTTTGCACATCCAAAACCTGTCAAAGTCTGTCCCTCGTGTGTCATCAGATACAGGAGGTGCTGAACAGCACCATACATGACTCAACTTGGCCAGCTCTGGGAGCAGGGCTGGCATTCACCACAGAGCTCTCATGCAACAGAGCGTGTTCTCTGTTTGCAGTGTGTGTTCACTGTCTCTGAATCAATGTCAGACCTCAAACCACACTAATCTGAAAATAAACAGAGTGAATGGATATTAAACATGAGCAGCAGTCACGGGAAATCACTAAAGGGTATTTGTAACAAAATGCAAGGGATTTACCATTCCCATTAGAGTTATTATCAGTTCTGTGGCTAAAAATCCAGGCACTAATGCTCCTAAAACTAAACTGCTTTCCCATTTTAGTGCCATTCTAATAAAATCCAAATGAAGGGATTTAAATGGAAGCCATCCACAGTGCCAATGACATGCTGCTGTTGGTTATCCCAGGATGTGCAGTATCAATCACTGGGCAGCAGTGCTGAGCTCATGGACAAAATCCAACCTCTTTTTTTTCAGTGCTTAACCACAATCGAATTCCAGCCTTCTTCCTTGTACAGCACAGAGTTGGTTATATGGAAGCCCTGTGCTACCAGAAGATAAAAACACTCAATCATTCACATTAGGTCCTATAGGCCCTGGGGCATTCTATATGGAAATACGCTTGGGTTTACATGTGTTTTAAGCCAACTCAATGAATTTCACCTCAGAATGAGCTGGAATGATAGAAAATTCCCTTTATTTTGACAGGGACTTGCAATTTAACACTTCCTAAGCAAGATAATTAAAATGCGCTTATGCTACTGAAAAGCAGTGATAAATTTATGAAATGTACACAATTAGTTTTAGCTGTCAAAATACCAAAAATAATAAGCTGAAGATAGATAATCAACCAGCTAGTATGATTGAAAACACACAATTTAATTTAAGATGGGTCCAGAGGAATGACTACTTAAAATACAAAAACAGATGAGGTTGCAGAAATAAAGATTTAACAATTTAAATGTACCTTTGAGGAAAGTCGGAAAGCATATACTTAATTCCAGCTATATAACTATCCTTGCAGCTTCATCATGCAATTAACATGCAAAAGTTTTTAGCAAGACCTTTAGCAAGGTTTAGCAAGGTTTCACAAGGTGCTGGAAGAATTGGTTAGATAAAACTCACTGAATGGTTTAACAGAGTTTCAGTCACAGCTCTGTGAACACGTTTGCTGTTTTAATGAATACATTGTACTGCAAGTAAAATGGGAAAAGAAAGGCAGGAGAACTAAACAAAGCAAAGTTTAATATGCATTGAATTTTCTCTGTGATATAAAATCCATATAAAATCCATATAAAATCATATAGTCCAAAATATTTTATTTGTCATAACAAAAAGAACAGGTTTTTTTCTTACAAAACATATTTACTTCTATCTCTGTGGTACTTTATAACAGCAAATCTTTATGATCAAAGGAAGTGTACTGAAGTGTGACAAGTAATTTCAGTTGCCTAGATTAGCAAAAAACTCACCAGTGTTATACAAAGAAGCTCTATCAGTTATATACCTATGTTACGTAACGGGAAAAAAAATGTATGAATGGTACTTTGCTCATACCTCTGTACAAAGTGAAAGGAAAAGAAGGAAAAATAGAATTCACTTCATTGCACCATTTGCTGTATTTCTTTACTGTGTGACAACAGAAAATTAAATGGGAAAATAGTATGTGATAAGGTTTTCCAGTGAAATGTCTGATGTGCTAGGAAGTATCAAAGAAATAGTTGAAACAGAGTGAAGGAAGTTTTTGGGAGCTTTGGAAAAGCCTGAAGCAAATATTTGAAAGTGTTTGTAAAATTAGGAGGAGATATTGCTTCCTCTCCCTACATATAATTTGCATAGCACGTACAAATTTACTACAGCTTATGTAAATTAAAGAAATCAGTGTTGTGAATTTTCATATTTCTGTGTTTATTTCTTCATTCTGTGTTATTTGAAATTCATGCCCATATAAAGTGTATTTGGGTGGATTTTTACTGAGTGGCATGAAGTCCCTACAGACAACCATAATTATCAAGATGATAATGTATTCACTATATATAAAAATACCAAATACATAGGTCAATGTTTGACAACAGAGACTGATGAGATGGAAATCAGAATTTTTTATTATTTGTTTCACATTGATTTTGTGGAACGGTATGAGTCAACTGATCTGAAAAATTCTAAGGACAAGGTTTCAGAAAATATTTTTTCAGCAGAGATGATTAATTATAAAGAATAATATATAAAAAGAGAAAAGAAAAAGCATATTAGGAGCTGATAAGAGGGGGAAAATCCACTGCTTGTTATTCAAAATTGTTTTCCATACTAATAGCAGCAATTACTCTCTAAACTCAAAAGACTACTTATTCCCTATTGTCCTACTTTGTAATTCAGTTTTTGGTGTATTAACATTAGCACGTTTCTACTCTTCAGGGCTAGTACTTTAGAGCTGCCTTATCATATAGAAAATGTTTTATTTCTGGCTCTTGGTAAGAAAATTTGTCTCAAGCTACAGTGCAGATGGACTCTCATTTAACTTTTCCTGAACATCAGGTGAAATGTAAATTTTCAATATTTCCAGGAATATGTTTCTTACTGTTCTATTTTTAATTTCAGAGATATTCACTACTAAGCTTATTATAAACATGGCCCTGAAATCCAGAAGTGCCTAGAACACAGCTTAGCACAGCTGTAATTCTTTCTATTCTTAACACTTACCTATTTGTCCATGCATTAAAAATGCTAGTCTCCATGTGACTTATTCTGTAATCCAACATGATGAAGTGCATGAGGATAAAAATTACTCAAGGACAGCAACAGAGACAGTGTTAGCATTCTTTATTTACACATTTCCTCCAAAGAAGTGAAATGTAAAGAGAAGAAAGATGAAGAGAAAATTAATTTCTGCTTTACTTCAATTTTCTGAAAACAGTCAACTTGTTTAAATTTAGTGATGGGTACTTCCTTCAAGACCTCCAGGGCTTCTTTGCTGTCCAGTGATTATATGAAAGAAAATGCATACCTGTGTCAGACCCAAATTCTGATTTCCATTGATAGGCACTTCCAAGTCTTGGGAACATTAAGGGAAACCCATAAATTCCAGTACTGAAAATACAAGGGAAAGATCATACAAGTCATCTGTAGCATAATATTCTTTTTGTTTGATTTTGTTTAATCTATTTAATTGAATTAACATCAATGGAATTATCTCCAATATTCACAGTCAAATTTCTCAGAAAGCAATGAATTTATTAATACCACTACACTGACTGGTTGCCATCTGAAAATACACTAACTTGCTAAAAAGAAAAATGTCTACAATTTTTAAAGTTTAACTGTTTAGAATATTGGGTAAATATTTAGTAATGCATTGCCCAAGAGAATAATCTGCAGAGTACATTCAATGTTTCTCTTTCAGAATTTAACAATACACAAAATATTCAGCAAATCATAGTAATTATAATCCAGAATTACTAAAGAAATGCACAGGGACATATATCTGGAGCATGTTCCAGATGGTGGAGCACTGATTCAGAAAGAGCTAGGAGGTCACCCTGAGCAATCATCTCTACATGATCTTTGTATGCAATGTTCCAGTAAAAATGTTTGATGCATTTCTTAGTTAAATAAAATGGGGAACATCCATTTGAAATAGGAAAGTTATCCTGCCTCTACTGGTAGTGTTGTGAGCATTGCTGGCTAAGAAAATACTCCAGG